>NC_057812.1:255975001-256146348 GCF_018294505.1 Triticum aestivum | reverse complement strand
CTCCCCCTCGCCGGCCGCCGCGCTTCACGCCGCCGGCGAGCCGCGCCGCCCCGCGCCGGCGCCTCCTCACCGCCCGGCCTCCTCTACCTCGCCGTCGCGCCGTCCCGGGTCGGATCCGGGCGGATCTGGTCTCCTCCGGCCGTCCCTGCGCCTATCCACCTGGCTGGAGCTACAGAACCTCGTCGGAGCTCCTTGGTTCGGGCGCCGCCTCGAAACCCTAGATCTGAGGGTTGACCTTTTCCCTCTCCTCTCAATATTTTTTGCAAACTTTGGCATGCTCTCTCATCATAGATCCGATTTGTGCGTGTAGCATATCAAAATGTTCGTCTCGACGAGTACATCATTTCATCGCATTGCATCATTTTCATTTGAGCTCATCTTGATGCCCGAAATGCTGTTGGAAGAGGGCTATGTGAGGAATTTGGCAGATCTGTTTCAGCAAATAGCTATTTGTCATTTTTGCCATGTTTAATGTGTGCATGCTATGATCCTGAGCTCTACATGTGTTTTGTTATATGCCATGCCATCTTTACAGGGGTGTATGCCATGTATTTTTGTGATATTTGTGGTTACTAGCACAAGCTTGCAAAGTAGCGTAATCGGTAATGCTGATTTTAGGGACTTAGAATTTCTATAAGTCCTTGTCCTGATCTTGTTTTTATGCCATATGTTCATGTTGTTTCCTAGTGATCCGTGCCTCTTTTGAGGATTGTCAGTAAGGATGTTTTGTTAACATTGTGGTGCTCTATCCATCCATGTCTTTGCTTGCAATTATGGAGCACCCTAGCTTGAGTCAATCGAGCTCTACTTTTGCTATAAAGTGAACCCTGGCAGATTGTTGACATGTTTATCGATTTTGCTGGGGATGTTGCTATTGATCCGTCCATGCTATGTGGTTGTTCTTGCCATGTCTAGCTCCTATGCCATGTCTTCTTGATGGGTGTATACTTAGTTTGTCATGCCATGCTCTGTAGTGAGTGCATCGAGCTCGTAAACATGCCTACTCGTTAACTGATTCGCATGCTCCAGTTTTTCACTAAGTCTAAATCTGTTTATATTTTTGCCATGTTCACATGCTTGCAATTGTATTTTCTGATCCCTTTTGGCTCAAGGTCACTAAGGGACTTTTGTTAAGTGCTTTGAGTAGCTTCATGACATGCCTTGATTTTCCATGTTAAGTTCTTGTAGCTTGTATTTTTCATGCTCTAAAGTGCGCTTCTTGATGATAAATTCCAGACTTTTGTTAATTTCACTAAGTCTGAAACCTGTTATCATTTGCACTTTTGCCATGCTTGTTTGAACCTGTTAATGGATGAATTAGCCGTATCTCAGTGTCCATCTTTTGTCAAGCATCATGAGTGGATCCCTGCCATGTATTTTGTTGTTATGTTTGAGTGCCGTAGCATATTTATCTTGATGCATTTAGTTGGTCACTTGCTGATTATCGCAGACCGGTGCCATATTTGTTTTGCTTGCCATTTCCAAACCGTGCATCCGATTCCGGTGATCTTTATATCGATTTCAACCGAAATCACCTCACCTTTCCAGTGGCACTCTTGGGTTTCCAAGTTGAGGCCAGATTCAATCATTCCTTGTCAAATCTTGCATATGTATCACATACCGCATCCCGCATAGCATACCATGTTTGCATCATATTGTTTGAGCATTGCACGTGGTTGATTGTGTTTCGTTTGCTTGTTGTTCTTGTTTGGGTAGAGCCGGGAGACGAGTTCGTGAACGAGGAGCCCGTTGAGTTCGCTTACGAGGATCAAGTCAACTCCGAGAACTTTGCAGGCAAGATGATCATACCCTCGAAATCACTTCTATCTTTGATTGCTAGATACTCGCTCTTTTGCTATGCCTATGCTACGATGCCTACCACTTGCTTATCATGCCTCCCAAATTTCCATGTCAAACCTCTAACCCACCATGTCCTAGCAAATCGTTGTTTGGCTATGTTACCGCTTTGCTCAGCCCCTCTTATAGCATTGCTAGTTGCAGGTGTAGATTGGAGATCATTCCTTGTTGGAACATTGTTTATTGTTGGGATATCACTATATTATCTTGTTATCTTAAATGCACCTATATACTTGGTAAAGGGTGGAAGGCTCAGCCTTTTGCCTGGTGTTTTGTTCCACTCTTGCCGCCCTAGTTCCCGTCATATCGGTGTTATGTTCCCGGATTTTGCGTTCCTTACACGGTTGGGTTATAATGGGAACCCCTTGACAGTTCGCCTTGAATAAACTCTTACAACAATGCCCAACTTTGGTTTTACCATTCACCACCTAGCCTCTTTTTCCCTTGGGTTCCGCGGACTCAAGGGTCATCTTTATTTAACCCCCCCGGGCCAGTGCTCCTCTGAGTGTTGGTCCAACCTGTCAGCTGGAGGTGGCCACCACGGGCAACTCTGGGCTGGCCTACCGGAACCTTGGACAATCCGGTGTGCCCTGAGAAAAAGATATGTGCAGCTCCTATCGGGATTTGTCGGCACATTCGGGCAGTGTTGCTGGTTTAGTTTTACCATTGTCGAGGATGTCTTGTAACCGGGATGCCGAGTCTGATCGGAATGTCTCGGGAGAAGGAATATCCTTCGTTGACCGTGAGAACTTGTGATGGGCTAAGTTGGGACTCCCCTGTAGGGATTTGAACTTTCGAAAGCCGTGCTCGCGGTTATGGACAGATGGGAATTTGTTAATGTCCGGTTGTAGATAACATGAAACTTAATTTAATTAAAATGAATCAACTGCATGTGTAACCGTGATGGTCTCTTCTCGGCGGAGTCCGGGAAGTGAACACGATGTTGGAGTAATGCTTGACGTAGGTTGTACTAGGATCACTTCTTGATTATAGTTGTTCGACCATGATTTTGCCTTCTCTTCTCGCTCCCATTTGCGTATGTTAGCCACCACATATGCTAGTCGCTTGCTGCAGCTCCACATCATACCTTGCCTTACCTATAAGCTTAAATAGTCTTGATCGCGAGGGAGATTGCTGAGTCCTCGTGACTCACAGTTTACTTCCAAAACCAGATGCAGGGACCGATGATACCGTTCCAGACGATGCGCTTGAGCTCAAGTGGGAGTTCGATGAAGACTCTCGTCGTTACTATGTGTCTTTCCCAGATGATCAGTAGTGGTGCCCAGTTGGGGCGATCGGGGTCTTTGTCGCATGTGGGGGTTGATCTTTATTTTGGTACCATAGTCGGACCATGAGTGTATTGAATGATTGTAATGTTATTCATGTATTTGTGTGACGTGGCGAGTGTAAGCCAACTATGTATCTTTTCCCCTTTTATCTATTTACATGGGTTGTTGTGAAGATTACCTTACTTGCGACACTGCTTTCAATGCGGTTATGCCTCTAAGTCGCGCTTCGACATGTAGGAGATATAGCCGCACTGAGGGCGTTACATCTTTCTAGCATTTGATCGATAAAGGTAAGGGGTAATGATCCTTTTTAGTGGCCTTATTTAATTTGCAGAAATCAATTACCATCCTATAACCTGTAATAATTCTTTGAGGAATCAATTCATCTTTATCATTAGGAACGACGGTAATACCTCCCTTCTTAGGGACACAATGGACAGGACTTACCCACTGTCTATCAGCAATGGGATAGATTATACCCGCCTCAAGGAGCTTTAGTATTTCTTTTCTTACCACTTCTTTCATTTTAGGATTCAGCCGTCGTTGATGACACGAACTGGTTTAGCATCTTATTCTAAATTTATTTTATGTTGACATAGAGTGGGACTAATGCCCTTAAGATCATCAAGAGTATACCCAATAGCAGCACGATGCTTCTTCAGAGTTTTCAATAATCTCTCTTCCTCATGCTCTGAAAGGTTAGCACTAATAATAAGATGATATATCTTTTTCCCATCAAGATAAGCATATTTAAGAGTATCAGGCAACAGTTTAAGCTCAAACACGGGATCACCCTTGGGTGGAGGAGGATCCCCTAGGATTTCAACAGGTAAATTATTTTTCAGAATAGGTTCCTGTTTAAAGAATACTTCATCTATTTCCCTTCTTTCATTCATAAACATATCATTTTCATGGTCTAGCAAATAATGTTCTAAAGGATCACTAGGAGGTACGGCAATAGAAGCAAGACCAATAATTTCATCCTTACTAGGCAATTCTTCTTCACGGTGTTGTCTACTAAATTTAGAGAAATTAAATTCATGAGACATATCATCTAAACCGATAGTAACAACATCCCTTTTGCAATCTATGGTAGCATTAACAGTGTTCAGGAAGGGTCTACCAAATATAATAGGACAAAAGCTATCTTGTAGGGAACCAAGAAAAAGAAAATCAGCAGGATATTTAGTTTTCCCACACAAGACTTCAACATCTCTAACAATTCCCATTGGTGAAATAGTATCTCTATTGGCAAGTTTAATTGTGACATCAATATCTTCTAACTCAACAGGTGCAATATCATGCATAATTTATCTATATAGGCTAATAGGTATTGCACTAGCACTAGCACCCATATCACATAAGCCATGATAACAATGATCTCCTATTTTAACAGAAATAACATGCATGCCTACCATGGGTCTAGGTTTATCTTTAGCACACAGTTTAGCAATTCTAGCAGTTTCATCACAGAAATAAATGACATGCCCATCAATATTATCAGACAAGAGATCTTTAACAATAGCAATATTAGGTTCAACTTTAACTTGCTCAGGAGGTGTATATGTTTTAATATTTATTTTACGGACCACAGTTGAAGCTTTAGCATGATCCTTTATCCTAACAGGGAAAGGTGGTTTCTCAACATAAGAAGTAGGAACAACAAGATCATTATAAGTGATAATCTTTTCTTCAACTTTAATAGGTATAGCTACTTATACTTCTATGGGAGGATGATATTTAAACCACTTCTCCTTGGGGAGATCAACATAAGTAGCAAAAGATTCACAGAAAGAAGCTACTATCTCAGAGTCAAGTCCATATTTAGTGTTAAACTTACGGAAAACATCGGTATCCATAAAAGATTTAACATCAAACTTAGGTGTCATACCTGAGTCCTTACCTTCCTCGAGGTCCCAATCTTCAGAGTTGCATTTAATCCTTTCCAATAAATCCCATTTGAATTCAATAGTCTTCATCATAAAAGATCCAGCACAAGAAGTATCAAGCATGGTGCGATTGCTATCACAAAGCCGAGCATAAAATTTTTGAATAATCATTTCTCTTGAGAGCTCATGATTGGGGCATGAATATAACATTGATTTAGTCCTCCCCCAAGCTTGAGCGATGCTTTCTCCTTCGCGAGGCCAAAAATTATATATATATAATTACGATCATGATGAACGAGATGCATAGGATAAAACTTCTGATGACATTCCAATTTCAATTGTTTGTAATTCCAAGACCCCATATCATCACATAGCCTATACCATGTCGATGTGTCTCCCTTCAAAGATAAAGGGAAGACCTTCTTCTTAACAACATCTCCGGGTACACCTGCAAGCATAAATAATCCACAAACTTCATCCTCATATATTAGATGCTCATCAGGATGCTTTGTTCCATCTCCTACAAAAGGGTTAGCTAGCAGTTTTTCTATCATACCCGAAGGAATTTCAAAGCAGACTTTTTCATTTTCAGTAGGTTTAGTAGGTTGAGGAGCAACTCTTTGCTCTATTGGTCGGGGTGAAGATACCCCGAACAAGCCCCTCAGAGGATTACTTTCCATAATAACAAGTGACAGTAAATTTCAGCACACTATATAAATTGTTCCTTACCAAATTCCACCTACCAAAGGCGCTTCACTCCCCGGCAACGGTGCCAGAAAAGAGTCTTGATGACCCACAAGTATAGGGGATCTATTTTTAGTCCTTTCGATAAGTAAGAGTGTCGAACCCAACGAGGAGCAGAAGGAAATGATAAGCGGTTACCAGCAAGGTATTCTCTGCAAGTACTGAAATAAGTGGTAATAGATAGTTTTGTGATAGGATAATTTGTAACGAGCAACAAGTAACAAAAGTAAATAAAGTGCAGCAAGGTGGCCCAATCCTTTTTAGAGCAAAGGACAAGCCTGGACAAACTCTTATATAGAGAAAAGCGCTCCTGAGGACACATGGGAATATCGTCAAGCTAGTTTTCATCATGTTCCTAAGATTCGCATTCGGTACTTTGATAATCTGATATGTGGGTGGACCGGTGCTTGGGCGCTGTCCTTACTTGGACAAGCATCCCACTTATGATTAACCTCTATTGCAAGCATCCACAACTACAACAAAAGTATTAAGGTAAACCTCACCATAGCATGAAACATATGGATCCAAATCAGCCCCTTACGAAGCAACGCATAAACTAGGGTTTAAGCTTCTGTCACTCTAGCAACCTATCATCTACTTATTACTCCCCAATGCCTTCCTCTAGGCCCAAATAATGGTGAAGTGTTATGTAGTCGATGTTCACATAACACCACTAGAGGGATGACAACATACATCTCATCAAAATATCGAACGAAGACCAAATTCACATGACTGCTAATAGCAAGACTTCTCCCATGTCCTCAGGAACAAACGTAACTACTCACAAAGCATATTCATGTTCATAATCAGAGGGGTATTAATATGCATATAGGATCTAAACATATGATCTTCCACCAAATAAACCAACTAGCATCAACTACAAGGAGTAATTAACACTACTAGCAACCCACATGTACCAATCTCGGACTTGGAGATAGGAATTGGATACAGGAGATGAACTAGGGCTTTGAGAGGAGATGGTGCTGGTGAAGATGTTGATGGAGATTGCCATCTCCCGATGAGAGGAGCATTGGTGATGACGATGGCGATGATTTCCCTTCCCGGTGGGAAGTTTCCCCGGCAGAACAGCTCCGCCAGAGCCCTAGATTGGTTCCGCCTCATGGCGGCGGAGTTTCGTCCGAGAAGATGGCTTATGATTTTTCTCTCATCGAAAGACCTCATATAGGAGAAGATGGCCGTCAGAGGGCCACCAGGGGGCCCACGAGTAGGGGGCACGCCCATGGGGGTAGGGCGTGCCCCCACCCTCGTGGGTAGGGTGTGGCCCCCCGGTGAACTTCTTCCGCTGAGTATTTTTTATATATTCTGAAAACGTCTTCCGTGAAGTTTTAGGACTTTTGGAGCTGTGCAGAATAGGTCTCTAATATTTGCTCCTTTTCCAGCCCAGAATCCCAGCTGCCGACATTCTCCCTCTTTATGGAAATCTTGTAAAATAAGAGAGAATAGGCATAAGTATTGTGACATAATGTGTAATAACAGCCCATAATGCAATAAATATCGATATAAAAGCATGATGCAAAATGGACGTATCAGACTGCCGATCGCTTGGAGAAGTGTGGTTGGCCAAACTGTTGCCCTTGCCCGCTATGCAAAAGGGAACAAGAAACAGGGATACACCTCTTTGTCAAGTGTCTCTACACGCTTAGACTCTGGAGATCAATCATTTAGAAGCTTGGGCTCGCGCACATGGACACCTCGGAATGGCAGTTAGATGAAACCATTATTGAGTGGTGGCAGAAAAGAACCAACGACAGCAACCCTCATCGCCATGCAATGGCTTCCCTCACCATGCTCGTTTCCTGGACCATTTGGAATGAGAGAAATGCCCGAGTATTCCGTCGGAAAAGTGTGTCACCGCCGGTACTCCTAACCAACCTTTTAGAAGATGCTAAACTTTGGGTTACTACCGGCGCAAGGAAACTAGGGAACATCATATTGTACGAGTAATTGCCATGCCGCGATTTGTGAGTGTGTTGTAAAACTCTAAACTCTACTCTCCCTTATTTAATTGAAGAGGCAAATCTTTTGCCTTCATTTCAAAAAAATAAAAATAAAGAGTGCTTCTAAATACACGTCAAACCACAACAATATTTTTATGTAGTAGCATACGAATCACTTGCCAACTTACAAAAAAGAAGACGTCCAAACAGATCCACATGCATCACATATTTGTCTAAGGTTTGACAAGTCAAATAATTAAAGAGCAACATGGTTGTCGGATCACGGGTTCCGGCAAAACCCTTAAGGTTCGAACACTGGGGTGCGC
This sequence comes from Triticum aestivum, assembly GCF_018294505.1. Lineage (NCBI taxonomy): Eukaryota > Viridiplantae > Streptophyta > Magnoliopsida > Poales > Poaceae > Triticum > Triticum aestivum. Next base: position 256,138,285 of record NC_057812.1, on the reverse strand, counting down.
GCGAAGATCTCCCCCCTATCGATCTGCGTCCTAACTTAGCCTAGATCTCACAACTAACCCGACGAACTCGCAACACAAGGGACACAAGATTTATACTGGTTCGGGCCACTGTTGTGGTGTAATACCCTACTCCAGTGTGGTGGTTGATTGCCTCTTGGGCTGAGGAAGAACAGTACAAGGGCAAGAACGACCTCCTGAGGTTGAGGCGTCCTTGTGCTCGGTGCACTTGTGTAGCTGGGGATGAACTTGATGCTCTCCTCCCCCTATGGTGGTGGGTAGTCCTATTTATAGAGGCCCTGGTCCTCTCCCCAAATATTGAGCAGTAAGGGAGCCAACAACAGCCAATTTGAAAGGGGACAGCTAGTACAAGCTATCCTGACAAAAGGTGGTCTTCGCCTGCTGTCGGTGTCAAAACCAGCGGATCTCGGGTAGGGGGTCCCGAACTGTGCGTCTAAGGTGGATGGTAACAGGAGGCAGGGAACACGATGTTTTACCCAGGTTCGGGCCTTCTTGATGAAGGTAAAACCCTACATCCTACTTGATTAATATTGATGATATGGGTACTACAAGAGTAGATCTACCACGAGATCATAGAGGCTAAACCCTAGAAGCTAGCCTATGGTATGTTTGTATGTCGTCCTACGGACTAAAACCCTCCGATTTATATAGACACCGGAGGGGGCTAGGGTTACACAAGGCAGGCTACAAAGGAGGAAATATACATATCCGTATTGCCTAGCTTGCCTTCCACGCCAAGTAGAGTCCCATCCGGACACGAGACGAAGTCTTCAATCTTGTATCTTCATAGTCTAACAGTCCGGCCGAAAGATATAGTCCGGCTGTCCAGAGACCCCCCTAATCCAGGACCCCCTCAGTATCCCCTGAACCAGGCTTTCAATGACGATGAGTCCGGTGCGCAGTATTATTTTCGGCATTGCAAGGCGGGTTCCTCCTCCGAATACACCACGGAAGAATTTGGATACAAGGATAGTGTCCGACCCTGCAAAATAAGTTCCACATACCACCGTAGAGAGAATAATATTTCCACAAATCTAATTTGCTGACTTGTTTTGGGCAACACAACCTTATGCCATGGCCCGGTGATTATTCGAACCGTTTCCTTTAACTAGCCCCGCACATAGTGCGAGGCAGTTTTTTTGACACGTCATGTCGAAGCAGAGATTGTGTTCCCCTAATTACGGGATTCTCATCAATACGGTCGTGGGTAACCCAACTGTGTCTAGGACTCCTAGATTATAGGCAAGTCCCAAACGGCTACGGAGAGGATGCTTGATATTCACCCTCTTTATAAAGGGACAAGGCTTTTACTTTTTCCCCTCCCGTGGTCAATCGAATCCTTCCCCCACCTCGAGTTCTAACACCCAAAGCCCAGGTCAGGTGCTACGGACCTTCAATCATGTCCGGATCTATCCTTCAAGGCCGGTGGATGCCCTCCTCCGTTACGAAAGAAAACATCAAGAAGTTGAGGGAGGCTAGATACCTGACCGCCGAGGTTTCGCATTGGCTGCCTGCCCGAGGGCAGGTCGTCCCTACTCCTAAACCCAACGAAGACGTCGTGTTCATCTCCCACTTCCTCCGAGGTCTAGGCCTCACTCTGGATCCCTTCGTTAGGGGGTTGATGTTTTATTACGGGCTAGATTTCCACGATCTAGCCCCGGACTCCTTTCTCCATATCTCGGCATTTATTGTCGTATGTGAGGCCTTCCTCCGCATTACCCCTCACTTCGGCCTGTGGCTCAAGACCTTTGATGTGAAGCCGAAGATGGTCGAGGGGCAGCATGTAGCGTGTGGAGGCGCATTAATAAGCAAGATCGCTGGAGCTCCATGGCCAAAGGGTTCCATTCCAGAGGTGTCCGGATTATAGCAATGGGAGTGGTTTTACATCACAGCTCCCAGAAGTGCCAAGTGGGCGGCTGCCCCTGCTTTCCGCTCAGGCCCTCCACCACAACTGATGTCATGGATTAGCAGAGGGCTGAGCTGGGGTCCAGCCAAGGACGTGCCTGTACTGCAGAGCCGCATTCGAGATCTCTTCGAAGAAGATTTTAGTTTGATTATGGTAATGCAAGTCATGCTGGTTCGACGAATCCATCCATGCAAACACCGACCCCTCCGCATGTGGGAGTTCAACCCAGAAGGACCGCGCGCTATTCAGAATTTCCTCGGTCTGATGCACGAGGAGATGTATAAATCATTCTTCGGACCCCAGATAGAGTGTCCGGACACTACCGAGGACGTGGGCCTGAGCAGCACCCGCGCTGCCGACCAAGTAAGGTATCCTCTAGCCGAACACACCGTCTTTCATTTATCATGACGTCATTCTGAGAAATCGCTCTTTGACCAGGACTGGATAACAAAGGCGAAGATGATTCGGTGTTCGGCCCCCCTTCCAGAAGGCTTGGAGAATCCGGTGCTGGAAAAGATGCTCGAGCTAGCACCTTGCCCGAAGCCCTCACAGGAAGATAAAGGGGGGAATAAAGGGGGCGAAAGCGGGCCTCCACCGCTACCCATTCCGACTGAGGGAACGGGCGCCTCCATGAGGGAGGATAACCCAGGGGAGGAATCTGGTATTCTCTCACCCCGGGGAAGGAAGAGGACTACCCCTGAAGATCCGGAACCCACGGTTTCCAAATGGGAGAAGAAGTCTCCACCAGAGGGTCCTGCCTTGGAGGGTGCTCTTGCCGCACAAAGTCCGCGCGGGGATCTGCCCTCTAAGGAGCTGTAAGTAATCAAAAAGTACTTTAATAGTGAAGATATACTACTTCACTTCTGAGGAAAATAACCGAAGCATTTATCTTGCAGTTCGGATCTTAGCCCTTCTCAGCAGAGCTCGTCTTCGGGGGATCTTCTTCTGGAGATGATGGAGAGAAACGCCTCCCTCGGACTCCCCTGCTCAAGAAGCGGGCGACCTTGAAGTGTCGCCATGGAGGGCCTCTCCGGATCCGGTGAGGCCAAAAGATAATCCTATAGTCACCCGAAGTCCTCAGCATCCGGCTCTTGAAGAGAGCAAACAAAAAGAGTTCGGCACCGTCTGGTATGCGGTCGGACGTACTGAGGGAGCTGTTGGAGCGAGCGGCCATCTCAGAAGAACACCGTACATTAATGGGTACAGTGATGGAAAGAATTTTGTCCACCGAAAGCGGATTGCATGAAGCCTTTATGAGTCTACTGATAGGCTTTGAGGTACGTGATACTTTTTGATAGTACCGCACATTTTTAGGTGTGCCCTATGTAGATAGTAGCCCCTGAGACTCTGGTTGTCGTCGAGAACGGCGGCGAACATAGGATTGTAGTCCCAAGTAGTAACCAAACCGCCTTTATGTGCAGGTGGTGGAAGCTCCGGTGGCTAGCCGGACTGATGAGTTTGCCGAACTAAAGCGGCAACTGGATGCGGCAGATGCCGACATCGAGCTTGTTAACAAGCGGCTTGACGAGGCACAGGGTAAGTAATGCTTTCTGGTGAATGTCACATAGTAAGAGCAGCATGATGCCAGTATCTTTAATATGTTGTGACCGTAGATGGAGCTGCCACCGTGGAACCCCTTCGGGCAGAACTTGCCCGAGCCAAAGAACAAGCCAGGAGTAGTAATTCGGCTGTTTTGAAGGCGGTCGAAGAGTTGAGGGCCGAGAAGGCCGCGCATTGTGAGAGCAAAGAGAAAATGGCCAAGATGGTTGTAAAGTTAAAAGACACTGCCGACAGTTGCCAGTTCCTTGAAGAAGAAAACCAAGTGAAGGCGACGGACCTTGAAAAGGCCATGATGACGACCAAAGACACCCGCTCTGCTATGAGAGCGAAGAAGGAGGAGCTGCGTGAAGCCGGGGATATTGCGGCTGGGAAGCCCTTCATGCTGCGGAGGAAGTTTGGAGATCCACGGTATGCCCCTCTGGATCGGCTGTGGAGTTTGGTAGACGCATATATGGACTTGGCGGCGAGCGCTGTCGATGCGGCCAAATACTTCCAAGATCAAACAGATCATGAAGTGGACAAGCTGTTCTGGTCATAATTTAATGTTCCAGAGCGTCCGCTTCCATTGACTGATCAGCTAGCCGAATGGGCCGAACTCAATAGGTTGTCCGGACTCGCCATGAGGTCTATCGTGGATCACCTGTGGCTGGAGAAGTCGAAGCCGAACAGCTATTTCAGCTTAGTGCAGCAGTTCCTTGGTGCGGTGCCGCGCATCAATGCGATGAAGAGGTCGGCGTGCATAGAAGGCTCGTGGATGGCCCTTACCCATGTTAAAGCATACTGGGCGTAGATGGATGCTACCACTGTTGCGGCGCAGGGTTCGGCCATAGGCCGAGTGGCTGCCGAGCACTATTTCGAACAGGTTCTCGAGGGTGCTCGTTTGATAGAGGCCCAGTGCTCGAAGAATATTATGTTTGAGTGACATGTATTCCCATTGTAAACATAATGTTTTTATGAAATTTATTAAGGTTGTGTTTATACTTTTGCCTGAAAGTAATATGATGCCTCCTGTGCGGCCGTTTATGTATACATGTGTATAACCTAAAAGATTGCAGTCATCGGCTTCAGCCCCCACACATATAATGTGGAGGTGTTTGCAGAAGACGCGTGTTCACACTTAACCCAATGTCTTGGCCCTATTAAGGAGGTGATAGCGCAGCAAACGAGGCAACCAGACTATAATGCTTTAACACTTTCACTTAGCCATAGGAGTTTGACGGTGGGGCTACTATATAGCCCCTGGTGGCTCCGCACTCTCCCGAATTCGGGGCGCGTACATGCCTGGCTGGGAAATGGCCCTTCCTTAAGGCGGAGGAATTCTAACATTCCGATAGGTCATCGAGTGGTTGACCAGTCTCACGCTATACCATGATAGTCAGTTTTCGACTTTCTCTACTGAGGTGCTCGTCCGGATGAACCGGGGCACAATCGAAGTAGTTCTCCTAGTGCTACCTTAGCTGATAGAGCGGAACGTAAGGTACCAAAACATAGGAGCCGGGCAAACCCAACATTTGATCAAAGACATGATTCGGAGCTGATGCATATAAGGCCAAACTTGCGACGCCGAACACTCCCTAAGGTATTCGGTCTTTTATGGTATAAACCAGGCCTAAACAGTGCCCTTTGTAAGAAGCCCCTGGTGTCCAGGTACGTGCATTATTCTGACGTGGCCACATGCCAAGACGCCAGCATCCTTCTCAATTGTACTGAGAATCCGAGGGATGTGTATCAACAAGAGACAGTAAAAAAGGTTGACGCAGGGTCTTAATCTAAAAAGAATCCTTGGGACGGGTCCCTGCTGCACGTCTGCACATGTGTCTCCGTTGTGCCGTATCCTGGACAGGTGTAGCACGGTGGTCATCTGTAAAAGAGAGGAACTTAGGTGAAAAGTTGTCGTGCAAAAAGGTAGGTTTTAAAGAAACCATGTAAATTTCAAGATGAGTAAAAATTGCCACTTGTCTGCGCGCGTTGAGCCCCTTGCGTTTGTGATAGGGGTGTGGCCATCAAACCTGTACGAATTTCATATGGCTGCGCCGGACTCGTCTAACCGTGTCCATGGTCTTGACGACCTATCGAATACTTTAGTTGGTGAGGCCATTTTAGTGTGCGGCTGCCGAGGCAGCCGCACCCTCCTCGGCGCGCAGGGATCGCTCAATATTTCCATTTACTGTAATGATACCACATGGACCGAGCATCTTAAGCGTGAGGGAAGCATAATGCGGTATTGCATTAAAGTGAGCGAAAGTTTCGCGTCCAAGTAGTGCTTGATAGCCACTTTGGAACGGAGCAATGTGGAAGGTTAAATTTTCGCTATGGAAGTTATCGGGGGAGCCGAATATAACTTCTAGTAGCAGGGAGCCCGTGCAATGAGCCCCTGGGCCTGGCGTTACTCCTTTAACGGTAGTATTGCTGAGGCAAATTTTCGTTGGGTCTATCCCCATTTTGCGGATTGTGTCCTGATATATCAGATTTAGACTGCTGCCACCGTCCATCAGGACTCGTGTGAAGTGGTATCCGTCAATTAGTGGGTCTAATACCAAGGCAGCCCATCCTGCACGCCGGATACTTGCTGAGTAATCCCGATGGTCAAAAGTGATCGGTTGAGACGACCAGTGGCAGGACTCCGCGGTGATAGGCCCTTGGGCATATTTATCTGGGAGTGCCGCTTTGTTTCTCCCCTTGATCACGTGTAACACGTTTACTGTTTTGACTTCTGGTGGAAATTTCTTTTGTTCCCCAGTGTCTTGCTTGAGAGGCTCATCCTCATCTTTGCTTGGTGTATTCTCCCCCTTGTGTACGGCGTTGAGCTTGCCGGACTGCTTGAAGACCCAACATTCTCTGTGGGTATGACTAGAGGGTTTACCAGGGGTGCTATGGATCTGACATATTTGGTCCAGAATTTTGTTGAGGCTGGACAGTTCATCTCTGGCGCCTTTAGAGGGCGGCATTTGCTGACCTAGCCGAGAGCTTCTGAATCCGGCGTTTACCGCCATGCTCTTCGGGTTGTCTTCTTTATTCTGACGCTTATTATTTTTGCTGCGTCGTGATTCCCCATTTTCATCTCTAACTTTGGATGTACTTGGGTCACTGGTGCTGCATCTGGCTAGCCAGCTGTCCTCACCCACGCAAAAGCGGGTCATGAGGCTTGTTAATGCTGCCATTGTTCTCGGCTTTTCTTGGCCGAGGTGTCTAGCAAGCCATTCGTCGTGGACGCTATGCTTAAAATCTGCCAAGGCCTCGGCGTCCGGACAGTCAACTATTTGGTCCTTTTTAGTAAGAAACTTGTTCCATAGCTTTCGGGCTGACTCTCCGGGCTGTTTAGTTATATGACTCAAATCGTCCGCATCCGGAGGTCGGACATAAGTCCCTTGAAAATTTGCCCGAAAAGCGTCTTCGAGCTCTTCCCAGCTTCCAATGGAGTTTTCGGGGAGGCTTTTAAGCCAGTGCCGAGCTGGCCCTTTGAGCTTGAGGGGTAAGTACTTGATGGCGTGGAGATCATCTCCTCGAGCCATATGGATATGGAGGATATAGTCCTCAATCCAGACCCCAGGGTCTGTTGTTCCGTCATATGCCTCTATGTTTACGGGTTTGAATCCCTCTGGAAATTCATGGTCTAGCACCTCATCGGTGAAACATAGGGGGTGTGAGGCACCCATGTATCTGGGTGTACCGCATTGTTTGGATTTTTGTTGTGTTGCATCGTATGCTGGAGCACGCTTGCGTGGTCCATAGATGGATCTGGTTGCGCCGTCCTTTTGATGCGAGCCCTCGCGTGGATCGCGTATTGCCTTATGTGTGGCGTTGTTTTCCACTCTATGTTGGTCGTGAGGACGTCTATCCAGCCAGGTGGCCGTTTTGATTTTTGGTTGCAGGGGATCTAAGGCTTCTCATCGAATTCAAGTAGCAACTTCTGCTTCGGGTAGCTCTTGGTGGGGCGATTACCACCGTACTTCGCTGCTGCGTTGAGTATTTTGCTCCATCTGATTCCGAGTGTGTCTTGTGCGGCCTTGAGTCTTTGCTCCTGCTTTTTTAGACTCCTCGCGGTGGCAACAAGCCTTTGACGGGCATTCTGTTGCTCTGGGTGTTTGTCCGGTGTGAGGTCATCCGGACTATTATCTTTGACAGAGTCAGGTTGTTTGGTTTGCTTCTCCGTGTTGCCGTGGTCCGACGATGGTTCACCCTACTCTAACGCTGGGTCTATATGATCGTTGTTTTTGTCGAGGCGAGATTTGGAGCGGTGCTTACGCCGCCGCTTTGACTGATTCTCGAGGGGACAACCCTTCGTTGTGTCCTTACGTTCTTCGTCATCATTTTTTTGGGTGTGTTCAACATGTATATGTCATGTGATGAAGTGGGCGTCCAGTGCCCTGTGGGCAGTGGTTCCTGTTCGTCTCATGCATCGTCGCCCATACCGTTGATGTCTTCGGAGTTGAGGTCGAGCATGTCGGTTAAGTCATCGACAGTGGCTACTAAGTGGGTGGTGGGAGGGCGGCGAATTTCTTCGTCATCCGCATCCCAGTCCTGCCGGACATAGTTCGGCCAGGATCCTCCTGACAAGGAGAGAGACCTTAATGAGTTCAGCATATCGCCGAAGGGCGAGTGCTGAAAGATATCCGCGGAGGTAAACTCCATGATCGGCGCCCAATTGGATTCGATAGGAACGGGCGCAGGCGGTTCGGAGCCCGTGGCCGGAGAAAGATCCGGCAGTTTAACAATACGGCTCTCGTGCAAGGTAAGGTCGATTTTCGGCTCGATCACCGCTGAGGGTAAGGCCTCCATGGCGGGGTCCATCCACCTGTCCATGGACGGCGCAACTGGCTCCGAATTGAGGGTCGGAGCGGCTGCCGGTGCGATCTCCTGAACACTGTCTGATGGTAGAGCTAAATCGTACTCATCATGAGCGCGTGACAAACAAGGCAGAGGCTCGAATCCATCGAAGATCAAGTCTCCGCGGACATCGGCCGTGTAGTTTAAGCTTCCAAACCTGACCTGCTAGCCAGGGGCGTAGCTTTCAATCTGCTCTAGATGGCCAAGCGAATTGGCCCGCAGTGCAAAGCCACCGAACACACAGATCTGTCCGGGGAGGAAAGTCTCACCCTGGACTGCATCGCTACCGATGATAGTAGGAGCCATCAAGCCTAACAGCGACGACACAGAGGAACTCTCAATGAAAGCACCAATGTCGGTGTCAAAACTGGCATATCTCGGGTAGGGGGTCCCGAACTATGCGTCTAAGGCGGATGGTAACAGGAGGCAGGGAACACGATGTTTTACCTAGGTTCGGGCCCTCTTGATGGAGGTAAAACCCTACGTCCTGCTTGATTAATATTGATGATATGGGTAGTACAAGAGTAGATCTACCACGAGATCAGAGAGGCTAAACCCTAGAAGCTAGCCTATGGTATGATTGTATGTCGTCCTACGGACTAAAACCCTCCAGTTTATATAGACACCGGAGGGGGCTAGGGTAACACAAGGTCGGTTACAAAGGAGGAAATATACATATCTGTATTGCCTAGCTTGCCTTCCACACCAAGTAGAGTCCCATCCGGACATGAGACGAAGTCCTCAATCTTGTATCTTCATAGTCTAACAGTCCGGCCGAAAGATATAGTCCGGCTGTCCGGAGACCCCATAATCCAGGACTCCCTCACCTGCCAAAGGTTCTGGTGGTGACGCCGTCCTGGGCTCCATGGTGACCTCCGTCTTGCCGTCCTTCTGCTCTTGGTCTCATTGCACCAATATGGAAACTTTTGCTTGATGCCTCGGTACTCCGCGCCCGCGCTTGCCCCCTTAGAACCAAATAGGAAACAAGGACGTTGCGCGTGCTGGCGCTCGCCTGGTCTCGATCGTCATGGCTTACGTCACAAGAACCTCGCGAGGTTTGCGTGACCTTGAACTCTCCGCCCCTCACAAGCCGGCATGGCGAGGCCGCTCCTGAGGGGGTCTCATGTTGTCCGCCTCGCGAGGCTTGGCCCCTCGCGAGGGTCTTGATTCCTTGTTGATGAAGATGGGCCATACATGCCTGCCAGCAAAGCCACGCCCTGGGCCGTAGGCAAGCAAGTCTAGGGACCCTCATTCACAGAATGCCGACAGTAGCCCCCGGGCCCAAGGCGCGCTTGGGCTTAGCTTTGAGGCGAATCCAAGGGTCAAGTGCGGAGCACCGTGGGCCCCAATAGCCTGCGGCCTCGGTCGACGCGTGGCGGTTGATTGGACGTGGGCGTCTCCGCTTCCCCATGCTGCCTCGGCAACTGTCCGACCGTCAAAAGGCTGGTTTAGATAGCGTTTACCTTCGCTGTTTCCTTTTGCCTTGCTCAGATCCCCTTTCTTGCTCCTTGCTTCCGAAATCTTCAGATCCGCAAGCATCCTTTCCTACATCAGCGACCAATGGCGCCCCGGAGGGTCAAGCCTGCCTCGTCGTTGGTGCCGTCTGCGGTGAAGGCTTGGTACGAACCCGCCCTCGACTCGCCCAATGTCTTGGAGAAAAACCTCGCCGCCACGTGCCTGCTGATGACGGGGGAGAGTAATGAAAGGGGGAAGACGGAGCTCCGGGTTGCTTCCGACGTGCCGGAGCCCGAGGGGAGCGCGTTCTTCCCCTTCTTCACGAGCAGCATCGCCGCCGGGTTGGTTCCTCCCTTGTTCGATTTCTTCTATGAGGTCCTCGACCACTACGGGTTGCAGGCGCTGCATCTCCATCCCAACTCCGTTCTTCTCTTGTCCATCTTCACCTACTACTGTGAGGCGTATCTAGGCGTGATGTCGTCTATGGCCTTGCTGCGCCACTTCTTCTTCCTCCGAGTCAGTGAGGGCCATATCTCCGGGTGCGCCAATTTCATCGCGGCCGGCAAGGCCAACTCGATCTCAAACACCAGGAAGAAGGCTAACAACCTTAGGGCCAAATGGGTCATGATAAGCGCCAAGCGTGTCCACCCGCGCTTGGCGCTGCCAATGGAGAAGCCCCAGTCCAACAAGGCATGGTACTACACGAAGCTCACCGACGAGCGGGCGACGTTGGTGCTGGAGCAGATGAAGTCCGACCTGAAGCCCGGCAATGCGAAGGCAGCAGGGATTACGGGGGCCATGCTCCTGAGAGAGTTTCTGGCGCTGCGCGTGGCCCCGCTGCAGGCCCGCTCGCGCCCCTTGTGGGAACTCGGGGATGAAGAGGACAAGGTTTGCCTGAGCTTGGAGGCCTTGTCCGGCGAGGAGCTGACCGCAGCTCTCCGCCTCCTGGTCGGGGACAATCAGGAGTATCCTCCGAACATCTTTACTCCCTTGTTCCGCCACAAGGACAGTGCGCTGATCGTGGCCTCCAAGCCGACCTTTGACGGGAGTGGCCTGGTGCCGCCGGTGCTCACCGGGGCCCCAGCGGCGCCGACGCCGATGGAGCTATCTTCTGGTGAGTCCCATGAAGAAGAAGAGGAGGAAGAAGACTCGTAGGTGACCCCTGAAGGGACGGGGGAGACCTCCCCCCTAAGTAAGGCCGACATCCTCCGCACCTTCCCTGACGATGACGAGGCCGACACTTCCCAGGAGAAGGAGGAACTGCCCGTGATCCCGACGAGGAGCAGGTCGGCACTGGTCCTCCGAGATTCTGTTGCTACTCCGGTGCCGGCTGGAGCCGCCTCTGGTTCAACTGCTGCTCCTGCTTCAGCTTCTGGAGCATTACGATAACCCACAAGTATAGGGGATCACAACAGTTTTCGATAAGTCAGAGTGTCGAACCCAACGAGGAGCTAAAGGTAGAACAAATATTCCCTCAATTTCTATCGACCACCGATACAACTCTACGCATGCTTGATGTTCGCTTTACCTAGAACAAGTATGAAACTAGAAGTACTTTGTAGGTGTTGTTGGATAGGTTTGCAAGATAATAAATAGTACGTAAATAAAAAGTAGGGGCTGTTTAGATTAGGAAACAATAAAGTAAATATAGAGAGTGTGGAAAAGTGGTGGTAGGAGTTGCGGAATTGCCCCTAAGCAATTGATTACTTTAGTAGACCGATAGCAAGTTTCATGTGGGAGAGGCCACTGCTAGCATGTCATCCCTGACTTGGAATTCTATGCACTTATGATTGGAAATATTAGCAAGCATCTGCAACTACTAACGTTCATTAAGGTAAAACCCAACCATGGCATTAAGATATATTGGCCCCCCTTCAACCTCGTATGCATCAATTTCTATGCTAGGCTGAAGCTTCTGTCACCCTTGCCCTCCAATACATAGTCCTATCAACATACAAGTAACCCTATGGTGTGATCCACGCGCGCGCTCATATGATGGGCACCAAAGGACAGCAACATAACCACAAGCAAATTAAATCAATCATAGCAATTCATCAACCACCGATAGGACAACGAAAATCTACTCAGACATCATAGGATGGCAACACATCATTGGATAATAATATGAAGCATAAAGCACCATGTTCAAGTAGAGGGTACAGCGGGTTGTGGGAGAGTGGACCACTGTAGATAGAGGGGGGAAGGTGATGGAGATGTTGGTGAAGATGGTGGAGGTGTTGGTGTAGATCGCGGTGATGATGATGATGGCCACGACAGCGTTCCGGCGCCACCGAAAGAGAAGGGGAGAGGGGGCCCCTTAGTCTTCTTCTTCCTTGACCTCCTCCCTAGATGGGAGAAGGGTTTCCCCTCTGGTCCTTGGCCTACATGGTGTGGGAGGGGCGAGAGCCCCTCCGAGATTGGATATGTCTCTCTGTCTCTCTCTGTTTCTGCGTTCTGTTTTGCTGCCCTTTCACCGTTTCTTTTATATCCGGAGATCCGTAACTCCGATTGGCTTGAAACCTTCGCCCAGATCTTTTTCCAAAAATTAGCTTTCTTGCGGCCAAAGTAGAGCATCAACCGCCTTACGAGGGGCCCATGAGGGTGGGGCGCGCGCCTGCCTGTAGTGGCCATGGCCCCACCCTCGTGGCCACCTCGGGCACCATCTCGCGTTGATTTTCTTCCCAAAAATCACAAATATTCTGAAATAATTCTCCATCTGTTTTTATCCCGTTTGGATTCCGTTTGATATGGATATTCTGCGAAACCAAAAACATGCAACAGAGAGGAACTGGGCACTGGATCAATATGTTAGTCCCAAAAATAGTATAAAAAGTTGCCAAAAGTATATGAAAGTTGTAGAATATTGGCATGGAACAATCAAAAATTATAGATACGACGGAGACGTGTCACAGGTGCGCCCGCGCCTCGGGTCGCAACGCTCTCCGGCTTCAAGCTCACCAAGCAGAAGGTGGACTACATTGCTGTAGACCAGTAAGTGTCCCGCCTCACCTTGGTCCTGTTGTTGATGCTTGTTTCCGACTCTCTTTCCTTGCTGCGTAACTAGGTTGTCGTTTGCGGTGAAGAGGAGAAGGGAGAGCGAGGTAGTGCCGCTTGAGTCCGTGTCACCTCATGCGACCGCGCTCCTCTCCGTGAGCAAAGGTGGGGATGGTGCTTATGCTTCTCCAGCCCGGTCGTCCTCGCGAGGCCCAGTGGAGCATCCTCGGGAGGAGTCAGCCCCCGAAGTGCCGCCGGCTCAGGAGGTGCCAGCGTCTGGCATGGCTGGTGAGGTTCAGGAGCCCTTGACCTCCCAGGCTCTAGTGACAATGTCGTCCCCTTCTCCTGCTGTGCCCCTGGCTCTAGGTTCTTCCGCTTCCTCAGCCGTCTTGGAGTGCGCCCTTTCGGAGATGGCCCAGCTGCGGGAAGATCTCCAGGGCACGGACTTGCACCTGGTGGCAGGCGCTTGGAGTTGGTCTCTGGCTGGCTTTACTCCGACTCGGCGGTTCGAGTGTCGCTGAGCCAGGCCGCAACAGCCTACGAGAAGGAGAAGCAGGCCACCGCCAAAGCTGCGGCGGATCGCGAGGCGGCGTTGAAGGACGCCGAGGCCACCCGCGGCCACTGCCGAGAGCTGGAGGACGAGTTGAAGGGCCTGCGCGACCATCATGCGGAAGAAGCATGCAGCCGCCAGGCGAAGGAGGAGGATATGAAGGCCCGGGAGGACACCATCAAGGGCCGCGACGCCGAGTTGGGGGAGCTGGCGAAGGCACAGGCAGCGGAGTGCAACCGGCTGGAGGAGTTCGAGCGGAAGGCGAGGGCAAAGGAGGCCGACCTTGACGCCAAGGCGAGGGTCCTTGCCGAAGACCGCGCGTCCTTCTCGACCTTCGGGGAGAGGTCCCACGTGGCACTGAAGACACTATATGAGAAGGGCTTGGAGAAGCCGCTGGCCAGCGACTAGGATGGCCCTGCTCAGCTGCTTCCCTTCCTGGTGAAGGCGCTCGAGGAGGTCGTGGAAGGCATCGGTCCTATGGCGGAGGCAGAGGCTCGGGTCCTTTCCTCAGCCACACTGACACGGGTCTTCAGCCACCTGCACCTTTGCGACCCCAGCGCTCGTCTTGACGAGCTGCTGGAACCTGTAGCCGACGAACACTGTGCGGCTGCTGCCATGGCTGTGAAGGGTCAAGTGGAAGCCTTACTAAAGAAGTTCGACGCCTTCGCCCCTGCGCCCTCGACCGGTGATGCAGGTGAAGGCAATGCTACCCAAGAGGGGGCACCTTTTGCAGGTGTCAGCGGTGTCTAGGGGTGACTTGTGGCTGCTTTTCTGCTTTGTTCCTGCAACATGTACCATGCCTCGCGGAGGCATTAAACTTGCATTTGATATTGTGAAAACAATATGTATTGTAATATTTTCTTTGAGATTTTGCGATTTTATTCCTATTTTCTTTGTGTTCTGCGTCGACAGAGCCCGGCCCCGCGCATACCTCAACCGTCGTTGGGCTGACCGGAAACCAGGACGGACCAAGGAGCGAGGGGCTACGTGACCAGTTAGGCTCCTAAGTCGCGATGCTCAGGAGTCCCCCTTGACGCGCAAACAGCCTATAGGAAGGATACGAGAGGATAGGTTAATGTTCTACGTCGGCAGAGCCCGGCCCCGCACATACCTCAACCGCCGTTGGGCCGACCGGAAACCAAGACGGACCAAGGAGCGAGGGGCTACGTGACCAGTTAGGCTCCTGAGTCGCGATGCTCAGGAGTCCCCCTTGACGTGCAAACACTCTCCATACCTTTGTCCTCGCTGAGGCTCAGCTCAGGAGGGACGTGCGACGACCAGGTCCGGGGGACCTGGTTGGGTGGCGTACGCTTGGGCGTGACCCAAGCGCAACCCCCGTGCCCAGCCCCCTCGCACGGCTCTCCCGAGAGGAGGCATTTCGGTGAGGCCGGACACTGAGCTCTGGGGCTCTCTGAGGTTGGTACGGCCGTGGGGCCGCCCTCAGTTGTTTATCACCAGCATGGAGCGTAGTGCTTCCGCTTGTGCACGGGCATAGCCTCTCCTCGGCAGTGTCGATGGCCAGTGCGGAGCATGGTGCTTCCATTGGGGCGTGGGAGGGGGACTCCCTACTGCGGAGAGCCCTCGGGGCATGTACAGCCCCGCCCTGACACGTGGCTTGCACGGCAGGGCTAGACGAGGTGTATCTGGGCACTCGTGAGCTAGCGCGGGACTCACGAGGCCCTACCTCAAGGCGGGTTGCGCCTGGTCTTGGTTATTATTCGTTGTCTTGGTCCTGCGAAATGGTTAGACAACGCGAAGGGTCCCGAAGAAGGACGGCCGGCGTGCGGCTCCCATGGTGGGTGAAAACCTAGCAGTTGATAGTCATGGATAGATTAAGCATGGAAAGCAACCTAGCTTAGGTAAATGCAGGGAAGATGCATGTCACTGAGTCCGGCCCGAGCGGCTTGGGGATGATGCAGCCCAAGGGGCACCCCCAACAGGGTAAGCTAAAGACATAAAAGGAAAGATACATACCACAGGGACGGACCCACGCGGCCTGGGAATGATGCAGCCCTGGGGGCGCTCCCAGCTAAATGAACTTTGGAAAATGTCACTTGGCTCTGTTGATGAAGGAGAGTTGGGGTAGCTGAAGGCGAGCGGCGAAGGGGCTGCCCCTTATGAGTCGCTGAGGCCCTGAGCCTCAGGAGGCTCTGGGGGTCCAGGGGGTTCCCTGAGGACCGTCTTCATCTCCATCAGTACCGCATGGTGCCTAGCCTCCTAAGCCGCCAGGATGCTCCGCAGGTTGTGTTGATAGGTGGCCGCCACGCTCGGCAGGCCAAAAGGCATGCGAACATAGCTGTGAGGTAGGCCCTCGCAGCGTCCCATGCGCGAAGGCCAGAGAAGCTCCTGAGAGGCGGCCCAATTGAGCCCTCGGACGTCGATGCAGACGCGCAGTCCGGCATCCTCGCCTGGATGGGAAGCTACGCCTGGTGAGCAGCGGATGCCGCGCATGGCCCTCGCGTCTTGCAGTTCCTGAGCGGTCTTGGTGATGAACTCCTGAGCAATGGGCACTCCTTGCCCTGTGTTCTCCTGAGGGAAACATGCTGCGAAGCACGCCTCCAACTGGTGCCCAAGCGCCTCTCGCGTGATGCTGGCAATGTCTGCGGCCCTCCAGAAGAGAGCCCCCGAGCCCTGCTCGAGAGGGGCGCTGGGTGCGCCTTCCTATGAGATGGAGGGAGGCGCCCAGGCACGGACGCCGATCCTGACGAGGCGCCGCTTGCCTGAGGCCCTGCGTGACCAGCTGCTCTTCTTCTTCTTGGGGGTGGCCTCAGGAGGGCGCTCGCCCTGACTGTCGGGGTCGTTGATTGCTGCAGCTTGGAAGGCACGCTCGAGGGAGCACACCGCGTCTCTTTCTTCGCACGATACTGTGATGATTCCGCCGCTTCCCGGCATCTTGAGGACATTGTAGCTGTGATGGGTCATCGCCATGAATTTGGCCAGGGCTGGATACCCGAGGATGGTGTTGTATGGCAGGTGGATGTAGGCGACATTGAAGTCGATGAGTTCGGTGCGATAGTTGTTGCGTTCTCCGAAGGTAACGGGGAGGCGGACCTGCCCGATCGGGGTAGTAGAGCCGTCAGTCACTCCTGAGAAAGGCTTGGTAGGCTGAAGCTAGTCATATGGCACCTGGAGGTTGTCGAACGTGTCGACAAATAGGACATTGAGCCATGCGCCGCCGTCTATGAGGGTCTTGGTGACTTGCACATTGCTGATGACTCACGAACAGAGCATTGGGAGGATGCCTGCAGTGGCCGCGCACTTTAGCTGATCTGCCGAACTGAACGTGATGGGGCTCCTGGACCATCTGAGCGGGCGTGTGGCCTCGAGCTTGGGGAGAACTGCATTCACTTCACGGGCAAATTGTTTGAAGATACACTACGAGGCTGGGGCTTGAGCTCTGCCCAAGATGCAGGCGATGGCGCGTGGCTCCTGGAAGCCCCCAGCCCCCTCGTCTTGATGGTGGTCGTCGCTCCTTTTGGGTGGTGGCGGTAATGGAGGAAGGCCCGCGTTGCCTTGTGGACGAGCCTCACAAGGCTAGTCCCTCCAGGCGCCCTCACGAGGCGGATCCTGCCAGCGGTCCTCACGAGGCCGGTCGTGCCACTCCTGGCACGAGCCACGGTCGTCCCAGCATCCGCCACCACGTCTTCCTCCTCGACCGTAGCCCCGGTCGCTGTGCTCGGGGCGTCGACCGAAGCGTCCTTCTCGAATGGCTCTGAGCTCTTGACAGTCGCTGGTGTTGTGGGTATGCAGGTTGTGGCAGGCGCAGAACGGTCGGCTGCCCTTGGATGACTCAGGCTAGTCTCTGTCGCGCTTGGTGTCTGGCTCCGCCACGAGCACTGCTGCTCCCTTGCGCTTCACGTCCTTGGCCTTGGTCTTCTTCTCCTCTGGGTATGCAGCAGGGAGCTCGAGGAGGGAGAGGCGCCCCTCCTCAGCTCTTGCACACTTGGGCGCGATGTTGAATAGCTCCAAGGTCGTGCACAACTCCTCGTCGATGGAGAGCTCCTCCTTCATCTTGACGTCGCGGACGCCGTCGGAGAACACTGAGATGATGGCCTCGTCGGTCACCTTGGGGATCTTGATCCGTGCGCTATTGAAGCGCTGAATGTACTTCTGCAGGGTCTCTCCTGGTTGTTGTTTGATGCGGTGCAGGTCGCCCGTGACCGGGGAGCGGTCGTGAGTGCCCTGGAAGTTGGCGATGAAGCGGTTATGCATCTCGTTCCAGGAGGAAATCGAGCCTGGCGGCAGGTTCAGGAGCCAGGAGCGGGGGCCATCTTTGAGAGCCATGGGAAACTAGTTCGCCATGACTTTCTCGTCACCGTTGGCCGCCTCGATGCTCAGCTCGTAGAGCTGCAGGAACTCCGCGGGGTCGGGGGTGTCGTCGTAGCGAGGAGGCAGATCTGGCTTGAATTTGCCCAGCCAGGCGACGCTGCGCAGCTCGGGGGTGAAGGTGCGGCAGACGGCCGTAGTCACCGGTGCCCGCCTTGGAGGTGGAGCTTGGCCTTGGCGCCCGCGCACCGCTACGGCTAGCGGCGCGGGGCCTTGCCGCAGCAAACGATCCTGGCGCGGCGGAGCGAGGAGTGGCGGAGCGTTCGCCTGCGGTCGAGGGACTTCTTGACCGCTTCTTTCTTATCATGTAGGCGCCGGACGCGGTGGGTCGCGCCGTGGAGCCGCGTACCTTGGCGCTAGGGTGCCGTCTTGTGACAGAGGTGGTGGAGGTGCTTCTTGAGCTGCGTCGCCAGTGGCTGGCGGAGGGTGAGGCAGAGAGTGGGACGGCACAGAGGAGCCCCCTGCAGCACGGACAAGCTCGGCGATGTGGTCAAGCCAGTCCTCGTAGAGGTCATCGATTGGGCGGTAGCGCAAGAGCTCGTGCGCCATGAGGAGCGCGGCCCGCGCGTCCGTGGGAACGCGACGAGCGTGAGACGACGAACCAGTGGGAGTCAGCGATGGAGTGGCAGTGCGGCCGTCCTGCCGCACCGAGGGGTGCAGCAAGGATGCTTGCTGCTCGTTCCTCGCCGGGCCGGTGGCGGCGTTGGCGGCAGGTGATGGAGAGCGATGGGGTGGCCCGCCGACAGGGGCCGTCTGAGCAACGCGGGTGGTGAGGGCAGCCTGGTGCTCGGCACGGGCGCGACGCGCGTCCGCCATGGAGAAAGATGAAGCGACGTGATGCAGAGGGACGGAAGGGAAGCTTCGACGCACCCCTACCTGGCGCTCCAATTGTCGGATCACGAGTTCCGGCAAAACCCTTAAGGTTCGAACACTAGGGTGCGCGCGAAGATCTCCCCCCTATCGATCCGTGTCCTAACTTAGCCTAGATCTCATGAACTAACCCGACGAACTCGCAACACAAGGGACACAAGATTTATATTGGTTCGGGCCACCGTTGTGGTGTAATACCCTACTCCAGTGTTGTGGTGGATTGCCTCTTGGGCTGAGGACGAATAGTACAAGGGGAAGAACATCCTCCTGAGGTTGAGGCGTCCTTGTGCTCGATGCACTTGTGTGGCTGGGGATGAAATTGATGCTCTCCTCCCCCCTATGGTGGTGGCTAGTCCTATTTATAGAGGCCCTGGTCCTCTCCCCAAATATTAAGCGGGAAGGGAGCCAACAACGACCAATTTGAAAGGGGACGGCTAGTACAAGCTATCCTGACAAAAGGTTGTCTTCGCCTGCCAAAGGTTCTGGTGGTGACGCCGTCCTGGGCACCATGGTGACCTCCGTCGTGTCGTCCTTTTGGTCTTGGTCTCATTGCACCAATATGGAAACCTTTGCTTGATGCCTCGGTACTCCGCTCATGTGCTTGCCCCCTTAGCACCAAAGAGGAAACATGGACGTTGTGCACGCTGGCACCCGCCTGGCGTCTGCAAGGTCACAATCGTCATGGCTTACATCACAAGAACCTCGCGAGGTTTGTCCGACCTTGAACTCTCCATCCCTCACGAGCCGGCATGGTGAGGCCGCTCCTGAGGGGGTCTCGTGTCGTCCGCCTCGCGAGGCTTGGCCCTTGCGAGGGTCTTGATTCCTTGTCGATGAAGATGGGTCGTACAGGCCTGCTAGCAAAGCCACGCCGTGGGCCGTAGGCTGGCAAGTCTGGGGACCCCCGTTCCCAGAACACCGACAATGGTAGAGGCAACATAAGTGACAATGAAATAACTGACAAGGGGTGGGAGGTTTGCTGGCTATGAAGGGGCACTGCTAAATCTCCTCCTCGCTCGTATCTGAGTCATCTGAGTCATCGTCGTGATATAAACATAGAGGTAATGCTCCATAATTTAGTTAGCAATCATACAACTAAGTGCTCAGACAAACAGGCTAGTTTGTACTTCACTAAGACCGAGCATATCAAATAAATTGATATCCATTCCCCCACAAAACACTGGAATGGAACATTCCTTGCTTGGATGGTTTACATACCCATGTCACGCAGTTCAGAACGCGACATGAATCAATTGAAACAAGATTGCGTTCATTAGGCTCTGAAACATATAGTGCAGAAAGAAATTTGTAATGCAGAAATACTTTTGGTCTTTCTAGGGTAAAGCAGCTAGCATATCATGCAACAAGATCAGTCCACATAGGTTAAGAAATAGGCTCACCGCATGATGATGGCAACTCTGTTATGGAAATCCTCCACCGACTTCCACCGAGTCAATAAACCAATCTCGTTGACATGAAACTCTTTAGACCCTTCAAATCAAGAAAAGATATATTGACAGCGAATTTGATCTCCCAGAATATGATCAACTTATCAGGACCAAAGATAGCAATATAAATTTGGCCAGAAGTACACATGAGTATCGACGTGTTGGATGTTGACCAATTTGCTATTGGTGAAATATAAGTTCAGAGGTTCAATTAGCAGAACAATTCAAGCAGTCTCATGGTGCACCTAATCCATATTCTATGAGAGTTGAAGTGCCTATAACCTGTGATCCTAACAACCAGAACCAGATACGTGTATTCAGTGGCCTGGGTGTGCTCAATCTCGAGAAATTTGCAACCGCCCTCCATCTTTTTTGGCTTTGGTTCGAATGGGCCGACCCTCCCAAAACTTGGATGGGGATGGAAATGCCCTATACTGATACTGACAGAGATCTTTTTTCAGCATCCACGATTGTGACCGTTGGTGATGGCAAAAAAGCAAAATTATGGGAGTCACCTTGGCTCAATGGCCTCCGACCTAAAGATATCGCTCCTAAAATCTTCGAAATATCCAAAAAGAAGGCATGCTTGGTTAGTAAGGCTCTTGACAACAATTTCTGGGTCCGGCAAATTGACTTTTCACAGGGGCTCACTTTGGCACATATCCAGGAGTTTGCGGTCTTATGGGAGTTGGTTACTGAAGTTGCTCTCAATCCGGATAGGAAGGACACCATTTCTTGGAAATTCACTTCCAGTAGTGAATATTCGGCGGCTATATTCGAGGGCCTAGTTCTCAGCCCAGCATCTCCCACAATCTAAAGGAGTTGGGCTCCCCCAAAATGCAAGGTCTTCACTTGGCTTATCATCCAAAACCGTGTGTGGATGGCGAATCGATTACAACAGCGAGGATGGCCAAACGGTGGACTTTGTCCCCTATGCAAACAAGTCCAAGAGTCTGCCTCCCATCTCCTCTTCCAGTGTAGGTTCACTACCCGTGTCTGGCATGCGGTGGTCACCTGGCTTGGCATGCAGGACCACTCGCCACTGAATTGGCGCCATGAAGACACGGTTCAAGTTTGGTGGCTTAAGACGATAAACTCTGGAGGGCACATCAAGAAAGCCATTGCCTCTGTTCCGATGCTTGTCATGTGGGAAATGTGGAAGGAGCGGAACGCAAGAGTCTTTCGCAACACGGCTTCACCGACCATCATTATTGTTGCCAAGATCAAAGAGGAGGCCCATCTTTGGGCATTGGCGGGAGCCAAACACCTGAGTGCGCTTATGTCGTGAGAGTAATCTTTCTTTCTTGCCGCTCTATGGCTCTTGTCTAAACCTTCTCCTTATTTAATGAAAATGGCAAGTCTTTTGCCTTGTTTCAAAAAAAAGATACGTGTATGATTGGTGCTTCTGGATCAGGGCACAGATATGCAAAGCGTGCTGCTAGTAGGTGATTCATACTTTTGACTTTCGCCTTCTGTTTTGTGATTCCATATATGATGCTGCATTGTTTTTAAGGCATTGCTTAGGTATTTTTTCCAGACCAGAAATTTATTTTCTCCTAAATTAAGATAGGCCTTTTGTGGTGGTGGATCTGCACTGGTAGAGTGGAGATTGGAGACAGGGCGCACTCGCCGGATGATTACGTTACACGATAGTATCATATTCTAAGTAGGGGCCATCACAATTATAATATTCGAATTTGTTGTGGCTTAAAAAGCATTCTAGGCAACTGTTGGAATTTTGAATTTGTATACAGTGTACATCTTAATGTTTGGGAAACGATACTCAAATACTCCCTATGTTTCTTTTTAGTCTGGATATAAATTTATGCTCAAAAAAGTCTGGATATAAATTTTGTCCGTAGTCAAACTTCCTATTTGGTGATGAAACATATGAAGGTACCAAAAGAATGGCATTGTCACTTTTGAGACCCAGAACTCCTTCGAAATATCATGGCGCTCCATGCTGCATTGCTTGGGTAGGTACATATATATTTGTCTCATTTTCCATTTAGGATATTTTTCTTGCATTTGACTTTGGTTATTGTTTCTTTTTCAGATTCAAGCATCCTCATTCAGGAAAGGTACTTGACTTCTCATGTCTCCCTCCTGATGATTTTACTTGAATTATCATGTCCCCCTCCTGATGATTTTACTGAGGTAACCGCGTCGTGTTACACCGACAAGTGAAGGCCAAGATAGTGATAGTGCTGCTCAAGTATGAATAATGCAAATGGAGAATACATAAAACGCTGCTTCGGATATGATATGTTTGACATGAAGTTGTTTGGACTTGTGCCATCCCTGAGTGATTGATCAAATTGACGGAGAGGTCGTCAAGCTTTCCATCATGTTCAACCAGATCTAATGAAGATTCGGATATAAAATGCAATGTATATTTTATAACCGTAAGGAAAGCATTATATGTATGTGCTCCACCACACCAAATCAACACTTAAAAACAATTTAGAGAACAAACAAATCCCCAAAACAGTTAAGAGAGAGTGGGAAGGAGATGGTACCAAAGAGACTGGGATCGGAGGAGTTTCGGTTTTTTTAGGCTGGATCGGAGGAGGTTCGTGCGCCGGGATGAGGAGTGTCGGTGTAGTCTGCATCTGGGTCAATCATATGTTTTTTTAAGAATTTGGGTCAATCATATGTTGGAGTTCGGGTTGTGTTCCAGGGCAGAATTAGGCCCAGTCCAGTACAACCAGTGCAAGACGAAAGACCAAAAATGTTCCCCTTTTGCAAAAAAACACAATTTAAAAATGTTCAGGAATTTAGAAATTGTATGTGGTTTCCAATATTTGTTCAGAATTTCAAAAACTGTTCAAATCTTCAAAATTCGTTCACAATTTCAAAAACTATTCTCGTTTTCAAAATTTCTTCACAAATTTGAAAACAAATTAAGAATTCTAAAACATGTCCGTGTTTCCAAAACTGATTAGGAATTTTGTTTGCATATTCAAAATTTTATTTGGAATTTCAAAGAATGTTCTTGTTTTTAAAAATATTTTGAAAATTTAAAAAAATATTCATGGTTTCAAAATTTGTTCAAATTTCATAAAATGTTCCTGCTTTACAAAACTTGGTCACAGATTGAAAAAATGTTCACGGTTCCAAAGTTTGTTCATGTTTCCTAAAGTTGTTTGAATTTTCAGAAATTATTCTTGTTCTTCAAAATATATCCGTGGTTTCAAATTTTGTTTGTGTTTTAGAGAATTGTTCGATTTTTCCTATTTTTTTGTGCTTTTCATTAAATGTTCATGTTTTTCAGAAAAAGATTTTGGCGTTTCAAAATAAAGTAGCTACCATGTCTGGTCTGTGTCGTTACAATACCTGGTTCAGTTGCTATAGTACCTCACGCAGTTTGCTAGTTCACATGTTTGACCTTCCTTTGTACATGGTTCTTTAAAGTTTAGTGGATACCCCTATAAGGGGGGATTTCAGCGGGACTCTTCCACGGCTTGTGCGCTGCCATGTGGTGGGCCCAGCCAGCACTACGTGTCGCATGTTGGGCGCATTCGTGGGATCTATTTTTTTGCACGAGTTTCAAGTTTTTTCCTTGGTTTTTGGATTTTTCCTGGTTTTTAAATGGGTTTTTGTGAATTTTTTTCTTTTCCTCCCATAAAGTACACCATGTGAAAAAATACATTTGTGTTTGTGCTTTTTGAAATGTTAAAAGCACATCTATGCTTCCCAAAAATCTGAAAAGCATAGTTGTGCTTCATGTATGCTTAGCATAGCGTTGTTTACTGAACTTGAGAAATTAACAGAAACTTCATGTTCTCCAAACTTAATGTAAACTTTTTCCTTTTTTTGCAATCAATAACAACACTACAAGTATTCAAGAAAGGTCTGCCAAAGATAATGGGATAGAAGTTATCTTGATCAGTTCAAAGTATTAAGAAATTAATAGGATACTACGTCTTTGTTGGGGAATGTAGTATTTCAAAAATATTTCTACGAACACGCAAGATCTATCTAGGAGATTCATAGCAATGAGAGGGGAGAGTGTGTCTATGTACCCTGTTAGACCGAAAGCGGAAGCATTTAGTAACGCGGTTGATATAGTCAAACGTCTTCGCGATCCAACCGATCCAAGCACCGATCGCACGGCACCTTCGTGATCTACACACATTCAGCTCGGTGATGTCCCTCGAACTCTTGATCCAGTTGAGGCCGAGGGAGAGTTTCGTCAGCACGACGGTGTGGTGACCGTGATGATGAAGTTACCTATGCAGGGCTTCGCCTAAGCACTACGGCAATATGACCAAGGTGGAAAACTGTGTAGGGGGCACCACACACGGCTAAGACAAATCTTGGAGTGCCTTTGGGGTGCCCCCTGCCCACATATATAAAGGAGGGGGGAAGCGGAGGCCGGCCTAGGAGGGGCGCACATATATGGGGAGTCCAATTAGGATTCCCAATCCTAGTTGGAGTACCCTTCCTTTTCCAAGACGGGAGAGAGGGAAGGAGTAGGAGAGGGAGAAGGAAGGAGAGGGGGCGCCGCCCCCTCCCTAGTCCAATTCGGACTTGCCATGGGGGGTGCACGGCCACCCCTTGAGTCCCTTCTCTCCTTTCCCGTATGGCCCATTAAGGCCCACTACTTCCCCCGGCGAATTCCCGTAACTCTTCGATACTCCGAAAAATACCTGAACCACTCAGAACCTTTCCGATGCCCGCATATAGCCTTCCAATATATTATTCTTTACGTCTCGACCATTTTGAGACTCCTCATCATGTCAGTGATCTCATCCGGGACTCCAAAAAAACTTCGGTCATCAAATCATATAACTCATAATACAAATCGTCATCGAACGTTAAGTGTGCGGACTCTACGAGTTCGAGAACTATGTAGACATGACCTAGACTCATCTCCGGTTAATAACAAATAGCAAAACCTGGATGCTCATATTGGTTCCGACATATTCGACGCAAATCTTTATCGGTCAAACCGCATAACTACATATGTTGTTCCTTTTGTCATCGGTATGTTACTTGCCCGAGATTCTATCGTCGGTATCATCATACCTAGCTCAATCTCGTTACCGCCAAGTCTCTTTACTCATTCTGTAATGCATCATCCCATGACTAACTCATTAGTCACATTGCTTGCAAGGCTCATAGTGACGTGCATTGCCGAGAGGGCCCAAAGATACCTCTCCGATACATGGAGTGACAAATCCTAATCTCGATCTATGCCAACTCAACAAACACCATCGAAGACACCTGTAGAGCATCTTTATAATCACCCAGTTACATTGTGACGTTTGATAGCACACAAGGTGTTCCTTCGGTATTCGGGAGTTGCATAATCTCATAGTCAGAGGAACATGTATAAGTCATGAAGAAAGCAATAGCAATAAAACTCAATGATCATAATGCTAAGCTAACGGATGGGTCTTGTCCATCACACCATTCTCTAATGGTGATCCCGTTCATCAAATGACAACACATGTCTATGGTCAGGAAACTTAACCATCTTTGATTAACGAGCTAGTCTAGTAGAGGCATACTAGGGACACTTTGTTTTGTCTATGTATTCACACATGTATCAAGTTTCCGGTTAATACAATTCTAGCCTGAATAATAAACATTTATCATGATATAAGGAAATAAAATAATAACTTTATTATTGCGTCTAGGGCATATTTCCTTCAGTCTCCCACTTGCACTAGAGTCAATAATCTAGTTCACATCGTCATGTGATCTCACACCAATAGTTCACATCTTTATGTGATTAGTTCACATCTTCATGTGACTAATACCCAAAGGGTTTACTAGAGTCAATAATCTAGTTCACATCGCTATGTGACTAATACCCAAAGAGTGATCATGTTTTGCTTGTGAGAGAAGTTTAGTCTACGGATCTGCAACATTCAGATTCGTATGTATTTTGAAAATTTCTATGTCTACAATACTCTGCACGGAGCTACTCTAGCTAATTGCTCCCACTTTCAATATGTATCTAGATCGAGACTTAGAGTCATATAGATCGGTGTCAAAAGCTTGCATCAACGTAACTCTTTACGATGAACTCTTTTATCACCTCCATAACCGAGAAATATTTCCTTAGTCCTCTAAGGCTAATTTTGACCGTTGTCCAGTGATCTACTCCTAGATCACTATTGTACTCCGTTGCCAAAATCATGCTAAGGTATACAATAGGTCTAGTACACAACATAGCATACTTTATAGAACCTATTACTGAGGCATAGGGAATGATTTTTCATTCTCTTTCTATTTTCAGCTGTGGTCGGGTTTTGAGTCTTTACTCAACTTCACTCCTTGCAACACAGGCAAGAACTCCTTCTTTGACTGTTCCATTTTCAACTACTTCAAAAACTTGTCAAGGTATGTACTTATTGAAAAAATTATCAAGCGTCTTGATCTATCTCTATAGATCTTGATGCCCAATATGTAAGCAGCTTCACCGAGGTCTTTCATTGAAAAATTCTTATTCAAGTATCCTTCTATGCTATCCAGAAATTCAGTATCATTTCTGATCAACAATATGTCATCCATATATAATATCAGAAATGCTATAGAGCTCCCACTCACTTTCTTGTAAATACATGCTTCTCCAAAAGTCTGTATAAAACCATATGCTTTGATCAGCACTTCAAAGCGTATATTCCAACTCCGAGATGCTTGCACCAGTCCATAGATGGATCGCTGGAGCTTGCACACTTTGTTAGCACCTTTAGGATTAACAAAACCTTCTGGCTGCATCATATACAACTTTTCTTTAATAAATCCATTAAGGAATGTAGTTTTGATATCCATTTTCCAGATTTCATAAAATGCAGCAACTGCTAACATGATTCAGACATATTTTCAAATAACCTTTTTGCGCCAATTCGAACTTTGTAGATAGTAACACTACTATCAATGTCCGTCTTCCTCTTGCAGATCCATTTATTCTGAATGGCTCGCCGATCATCGGGCAAGTCAATCAAAGTCCATACTTTGTTCTCATACATGGATATCCCATCTCAGATTTCATGGCCTTAAGCCATTTTGCGGAATCTAGCCTCATCATCGCTTCATCATAGTTCGTAGGTTCGTCATGGTCTAGTAACATAACTTTCAGAACAGGATTACCGTACCACTCTGGTGCGGAACGTACTCTGGTTGACCTACGAGGTTCGGTAGTAACTTGATCTGAAGTTTCATGATCATCATCATGAACTTCCTCACTAATTGGTGTAGGCATCACTGGAACTGATTTCTGTAATGAATTACTTTCCAATTCGGGAGAAGGTACAATTACCTCATCAAGTTCTACTTTCCTCCCATTCACTTCTTTCGAGAGAAACTCCTTCTCTAGAAAGGATCCACTCTTAGCAATAAAGATCTTGCCTTCGGAACTGTGATAGAAGGTGTACCCAACAGTTTCTTTTGGGTATCCTATGAAGACGCACTTCTCCGATTTGGGTATGAGCTTATCATGTTGAAATTTTTCACATAAGCATCGCAACCACAAACTATAAGAAACGACAACTTTGGTTTCTTGCCAAACCATAGTTCATATGGTGTCGTCTCAACGGATTTAGATGGTGCCCTATTTAACGTGAATGCAGTTGCCTCTAATGCATAACCCCAAAATGATAGTGGTAAATCGGTAAGAGACATCATAGATCGCACCATATCTAATAAAGTATGGTTACGACGTTCGAACACACCATTACGCTATGGTGTTCCAGGTGGCGTGAGTTGCGAAACTATTTGACATTGTTTCAACTAAAGGCCAAACTCGTAACTCAAATATTTCATCTCCACGATCAGATCGTAGAAACTTTATTTTCTTGTTACGATGATTCTCCACTTCACTCTGGAATTCTTTGAACTTTTAAAACGTTTCAGAGTTGTGCTTCATTAAGTAGATATACTCATATCTGCTCAAATCATCTATGAAGGTTAGAAAATAACGATACCCACTGCGAGCCTCAACACTCATTAGATCGCATACATCAGTATGTAGTATATCCATGCTCCATTGTTCCGGAGAACGAAGTCTTAGTCATCTTGCCCATGAGGCATGGTTCGCAAGCATCAAGTGATTCATAATCAAGTGATTCCAAAAGCCCATCAGCATGGAGTTTCTTCATGGGCTCCACCAATATGATCTAAACGATAGTGCCACTAGTATTTTGCACTATCATTATCAACTTTGCATCTTTTGGAATCAATATTATGAATATATGTATCCCTATGATCAAGATTAAATAAACCATTCACCTTGGGTGTATGACCACAGAAGGTTTTATTCATGTAAACAGAATAGCAATTATTCTTTGACTTAAATGAATAACCGTATTGCAATAAACATGATCCAATCATACTCATGCTCAATGCAAAACACCAACTAACATTTATTTCTGGTTCAACACTAATCCCGAAGATAAAGGAGTGTGCAATGGTGATATTATCAACCTTGGAATCATATCCAACACATATCATCACCTCGCCCTTAACTAGTCTCTATTCATTTTGCAACTCCTGTTTCGAGTTACTACTCTTAGCAACAGAACCGATATCAAATACCCTGGGGTTACTATGAACACTAAAGTACACATCAATAACATGTATATCAAATATACCTTCCACTTTGCCATCCTTCTTAACCGCCAAGTATTTGGGGCAGTTCCGCTTCTAGTGACCATTTCCTTTGCAGTAGAAGCACTCAGTTCTAGGCTTTGGTCTAGCTTTGGGCTTCTCCATGGGAGTGACAACTTGCTTGTCATTCTTCATGAAGTTCCCTTTCTTTCCCTTGCCCTTTAAACTAGTGGTCTTGTCAACCATCAACATTTGATCCTTTTCTTGATTTCTACCTTCGTTGATTTCAGCATCATGAAGAGCTCGGGAATCATTTTCGTCATCCCTTACATATTATAGTTCATCGCAAAGTTCCAGTAACTTGGCGATAGTGACTAGAGAACTCTATCAATCACTATCTTATCTGGAAGATTAACTCCCACTTGATTCAAGCGATTGTAGTACTCAGACATTCTGAGCACATGCTCACTAGTTGAGCTATTCTCCTCCATCTTGTAGGCAAAGTATTTGTTAGAGGTCTCATACCTCTCGACTCGGGCATGAGTCTGAAATACCAATTTCAGCTCTTGGAACATCTTATATGCTCCGTGGCGTTCAAAATGTTTTTGAAGTCCCGGTTCTAATCCATAAAGCATGGCGCACTAAACTATCAATTAGTCATCATACTGAGCTTGCCAAACGTTCATAACATATGCATCTCCTCCTGCAATAGGTCCGTCACCTAGCGGTGCATCAAGGACATAATACTTCTGTGCAGCAATGAGGATAATCCTCAGATCACGGAGCTAGTCCGCATCATTGCTACTAACATCTTTCAACTTATTTTTCTCTAGGAACATATCAAAAATAAATAGGGGAGCTATATCCGAGCTATTGATCTACAACAACATAGATATGAAAAATACTATCAGGTACTAAGTTCATGATAAATTAAACTTCAATTGATCATATTACTTAAGAACTCCCACTTAGATAGACATCCCTCTAATCATCTAAGTGATCATGTGATCCATATCAACTAAACCATGTCCGATCATCACGTGATATTGAGAAGTTTTCAATGGTGAACATCACTATGTTGATCATATCTACTATATGATTCATGCTCGACCTTTCGGTCTCAGTGTTCTGAGGCCATATCTGCATATGCTAGGCTCGTCAAGTTTAACCCGAGTATTCTGTGTGTGCAAAACTGGCTTGCACCCATTGTATGTATACATAGAGCTTATTACACCCGCTCATCACGTGGTGTCTCGGCCCGACGAACTGTAGCAACGGTGCATACTCAGGGAGAATACTTGTACCTTGAAATTTAGTGAGAGATCATCTTATAATGCTACCGTCGTACTAAGCAAAATAAGATGCATAAAGGATAAACATCACATGCAATCAAATAAGTGTATGATATGGACATCATCATCTTGTGCCTTTGATCTCCATATCCAAAGCACCATCATGATCATCATCGGCACCGGCTTGACACTGTCGGGGGTTTGGTGCGACATATGCGAAAGGATGGCTTATCATGGTGGGGGAGAGTAGAACGTCGCCGGTGCCTGGAAATGGGATGAGTCAAAGACATGCACGCCGGCGAATCTTACCCAGCTTCAGGGCTCTCCGAGGAGATAATACCCCTACTGCTGCTCTGCGGGGTCTCCGCATGATCACTATGCCAAGTGTTTACACGGTTGCTCCTTGAGCTGTTTCTTGGAGGTAGGAGAGGGCAAGGCTAGCTCTCTCCCTTCTATATGATCTGGTCTAGAGCTAATGGGTTCCAACCCTTTGCATGGGTGCCCTGGGGGGGTTATATAGGCCTGCCCCCCCAGGGGTATAATAGTAATTCGGCTGGTCGCGGGCCCAGCCATTAGTGCCTCTAGCCTCCGTCTTCTCTGCCGACCGCTGGGGCCCGCCGACTGGCGGGCCCCGCCGGCTGGTCTGGTATGGAGCCGATAGGCCGCGTCCGCCGCGGGCGGGTCTTGCCGGCTGCTGATTACTATAGCCGTGCTTCTGATGACGCGGGCTTGATCATGAGGTCGTGGCAACAGCCCCGCCGCCTGGCGGGCGATCACTGTTGCCACTCCCCATCACATCTTGATTAATGGCACGTGGGCCCCGAGGGAGGGCTCGGCCGACCTCCCCGGGCCGACTCCCGATGGGTCCGACTGGTGGTTCTCCTGCCGTCCCCGAGGTCTCACTGACTGGTGGGGCCTGCTGCCTCTAGGCCGTAAAGACAAGCCATCATGGGTGCAGGATTCGGCCCTGTGGTGCTGATGTCAGGGCCGGCATGGCAACAGTGCCATGCCGCACGGAGATCTTCCGGGGTACGGCGTGTTGTGGCCATGCCTGCCCTTGGTAAGGGGCGGGGGTGGGCTTCGCTGTAGCCACGCCCATGCCCCGTCCTCTATGATGAAGTCATGGGGTTTGTTGGAGTCGTAGGCCGACTCCCCGAAGCCGGCTTCTCTGGAAGTCGGCTCTCCTTGAAGTCGTCCCTGGGACTCGGCCGTGAGTGGTCAGTCGGCCACCTTTGCTGTTGGTTCCTCAAAAGGTGGCTCTTCGTCCTGAGGTCTTGAGGGGCGCAGCCTGCCCCGATGCCTTGAAAGGTTCTGGGGCTCGGGTTGGCCTACCCGTGGCCCATTACTCCGACAGTAGTCCCCGAAGCTGATGAGGCGCCGCGGACGATCGGCCGAGAAGCCTCAGCAGTTTCTCTTTCCGGGTGCTCAACATATGGTCTTTGATGGACTTCTGCCGGGCCGACTAGAAGGAATCGGACTCGCTCGATTCGGACTCACTCAATTCCGACTTGCTCAGTATTTCGAACACCGCGGCGGGATCCAAGTGGCATGCTGGCTAAGCCTCCAGGCCGCCGCCCGTTCTAGGCCTGTCACGCGATGGCATGTGGCCGGGCCGTCCTGCCAGCCTACGCGAGCGACGGGACAGGCCCATAGGCGGGGCCCACCACTACCGCGCCTCGGCACCCGAGCGGATCCGCTGCGGCCCTGGTGGACGGTTGGGATTCCCGTGGAGTTACTGCGTGCAGTAACTTTATTGTGGTACATGGGGGACATGGGGCCATGGGCGCGGTAAATCCCCACGTCCGCCCCCTCGGCTTCGCAGCCCACGAGGCTATAAGTAGGGGGAAGAGGGGGGCACGCGCGCCCCTCCTTTCCACAACTCCTCTCTTTCTTCCTTCCTCTTCTCCTCGCTCTCCTCCTTCTTCTTCTTCTTCGCTCTGCCGCACGCCCAAGCTCCGGCGAACTCCACGGCGACAGCTCGCGATGAGCTCTTGCTCTACCGCCGCGCCTCCCCCGGTGCGTTCCGGCACTTGGGACGGCTCCGAAGTTCATGAAGACCACATCGAGTTCCTCCGCTGGAATCGTCGGCTCCCCGGCGAGGATCGCGTGCAGGTGCGTCTTGCGCCGAAGGGGGAGATTTCCCCTGCACCGCAGGAGGGCGAGCGGGTTATCTTCCGCTCGCACTGCCCACGCGGGTTGGGGCTGCCGGCAAGCAGTTTCTTCCGGTCCTTCCTGGAGTTCTAAGGCCTTCAGCCGCACCACCTCACCCCCAATGTAGTGGTGCTGCTGTTCGCCTTCGTGGCCACGTGCGAAGGCTTCCTTGGAGTCCTCCCCACCCTCGAGCTCTGGGGGGAGTTCGTCTTCTCCAAGCTCGGCACCCAGGCTGCGGGCGTGCCGGCTTAGTGCGGCGCCTTCAGCGTCGTGCGAAGGTCGGGGGCTGACAATCCCTTCCCCTCCATCTTGCTGATCAAGTCGGTGAAGATGTGGCAGAGATCCTATTTCTACATCAAGAACACCTCCACGAGGGGGGACTGGGTCAACCTGCCGGCTTTCGAAGCCGGCCCGCCGGCTGGGCGACTGCCCAACTGTTCGTACTGGGCCAAGTCGCTGACGCCTGCGGGAGTCGGCGCCATCACGCGACTCCGAGTGCTGACGCAGTCGGAGGGTCTGACTGGTCCCGACCTGCTGGCCGCCTTCGTGGCGCGCCGAGTACTCCCGCTCCAAGGCCGCCCCCCATATGATATGCCAGATGAGCGGGCACCGCGACCCGAGTCGGATTTGCACCAAGGACATGCCTCACGAAGAGGTGGCCTTCATGGTGAACTACCTCTCGGACAGCAGGCTCCTGGACGATTGGCGGTTCGGCAAGGAGCCGTACTCCTGCGCCAACCCCCCGCCCGTGGTGAGTCGCCTTTCCTTTCTTTCTTTGGATTGTCTTCTTTCTTGCCGAGTTTTGTTTTGACCAGTCGGCTTTGGTTAGAATTCCCTCCTCCACCCACCAGCCGGCACCTCGGGGCTGGCCCGCGAGTTCCTCACCGACCGAGCGGAGAGCAACATCGATGACCCCGATCTGGGGGCGGCAGCTTTGGAGGATGACGCTGAGGGAGGAGGACTTCAGGCCCTCGGCCACTTCCGCCGACTGGCCTAACAACGACACCGAGGGAGAGGCCGCCCCTCGCCATCGGCCAGGAGCCAGCCAGCCTGGCGCGGGCTCTTCTGCCGCGCCGGGCGCTCCAGGTGGCGGGAAGAAGCGCAGGGCCGTGCCGACCTTGTTCGGCAGTCATCCGAAGAAGCCCAAGGGTTCGGCTGCGGCGACCCGGCGGGACGAGGCGGCCGCGAAGGCCATCCGCTTCCGTAAGGAAGTGAAGAAGCCGCCATTGGTCTCCGCGTAAGTATTCTGTCTTCAAAGTTTTGTTCTTTCTTTGTGACTTTGTCTGAGTCTCTGCTTGCCCCTCTTGCTTCAGGGCTCCCCTCTCTCTTGAGAGGGTCGCCGCCGCCTCCGTCATGGGGTCAGCGAAGATGTCCGCCACCACTCGGCGGATTGACCCCGCTGCTGACCTCCGGGAGGCGACGGAGCGGCATGCGCAGGAGAAGCGCAATGAAGAAGAGCCCTCTGCCTGGAGAAGGTGGAGGCCGACAGGGCGGAGGCCTCCACCAAGAAAAAACTGGCGGAGGTCGAAGCCGCCGCCGCGACGAACCGGAAGGCTGAGGAAGCCGCGTGCCGCCAGTCGGCGGTGTTCGTCACCCCGTTGAACTCTGCGCCGCCGCCTCCGGAGTTCACGGGGCGGACTGGGGAAACCGGCGGGGAGAACCCCGTCGTGGAGAGGGAAGGCGGCGACCCCTCTACGCCGGACGTGAATGTTCCGCCGCCGCCTCCGCCGCCGTCTGAAGGTGCCACCGACCAAAGACGAGGCCATGGCGAGGCTGCTCCTCCAAGTCGGCTCGCCAACGCGCTGCCGTCTGGAGAAGGCGACTTCGTCACCCCGCCCCCTGGAAGCCGGCACCGCCAGCTCGGCGATCCCAGATGCCAAAGCAACGAGCGTCGCGCCCATTGGGTGGGTGCGAGGAGGCGGCACAGGGCCGCTGAACCAGGCGCTTCTGGACGTCCAGGCGAAGCTTCATGCCGAGGGCGACGCTCTCCAGAATTGCACCAAGGCGTACCTAGCGTCACGGGCAGCCGTCCGGGTATGTTTTTCCTTTGGCCTTTGTTTTCTTGTTCCTCTCTGTGGGGGCGCGCCAGCGCACCCACTGGGTGTAGTCCCCGAGTTTTGGGTTGGCTACTGAGCAGGCAGCCCGGAACTCCAATTGATGAACTCTGGGTATTAATTTTTTGTCTGAAACGTTCGTCGCAAGATTACCACAACCTCCGTGTCACTGCCTTCAACCGTAACATTGAAGACCTGGGCAAGCGGACCGCCGATCTGTTGGAGAGCCGGAGTAAGTTCTTTTCCTTCTTCGCGGGGGCGCGCTGGCGCACCCGCGGGCTGTAGTCCCCGAGTTTCGGGCCGACTGCTGATCAGTCAGGCCGGATCTCCCTGGCGACCTTGTTTTCCTGATGACTCAACGCCTTCTTTCTTTCTTCTTCTCAGGGGCCAACGCTGCTCTTCAACAGCAGCTGAGCGACGCCAACTCCGCTTTGCGCGCCAAAGAGGAGGAGTGTAGCAAGCTCGCCATGGAGCGCGATCTGCTGGCCACTCAATTGGCAGAGCAGAAGGAGCTGCTTGTGAAGACGTAGAGGGAGGCGGAGGAGACGGAAACCGCCCTCCTGGCTGAGTTCGCGAGCGAGCGCTCCTCCTGGTCTGACAAGGAGGCGCTGCTGTCCTCCGGCTTCCACGAGATTGAAGACATCATTGATGGTGAGTTTCTTTATTTTCTTTCTTCGAGCTACTGATTTAAGTCGTGCCGACTCCTGGTTTTTGACTTGCTTCTTTGTTTCTTCCTACCTTTGCAGACTTCTTTCCTGGGCAGTCAGGCCGCCATCCAAGCCATCGAGGCTGACCGTGAAGGTCGGAGGGTGGAGGGCGTAGAAATTGCCGCTGACGCCCCCCGAACTCTTGACGAGCACATCCTGAGCATCGAGACTCACCTTCGGCCGGCTCACCGGATGCTGCGCCAGCTTCAGCGTGTCGGTGCCCAGGTGATTGCCACCCTGTGGCCGGATATGCAGGCTCCGTGCATCCCCAGCCTGACGGCCGACTGGCAGGAGGTCGCGGCTGGTCATCTTGAGGCCTGGAAGGGCTCTTCGGCCCGAGCTGGAGCACACCGGGCCTTGGAGTTCATCAAGGCATGGTATCCGGGGCTGGACCTAGACCGGCTGGCCACGCTTCGGTCGGAGGCCCAGCCGGAGCTGGCGGCCGCGGAAAACGCCCTCGTCAAGCATGCTGCGGCAATCGCTGAGTACATTGACACCAGCATCTTCGTCCCCGAGCGGTCTGAAGACGGCGAGGAGGTACCGCCGGAGTGGTTTGGGATGAACCCAGACTACGGCGAGGACTCGGCGGAGGTGATTGGCTCCAGCGTCGAGGAAGAGGGCGAGGCGGAGGACGGAAGCGAGGTGGAGGCACCCGAAGACGGAGCAGACGGCCAGCCTCAGCTCGATCGTGCCTCCAGCAACGAGCCGCGTGCGACCGACCCGACTGCCGCCGGAGGCAATCAAGCCGAGACTAGCCAGCCGGCCGCCCCGACGCCTAGCGCTGGCGCCTCCTCCGACCCTCCGAATCCGTCTGCTGCTTCCTAAGTTGCCGCTGTATCTTTGTTTTGTATGCTTCAGTAGTCTTTGAAGAACTTGTTAATTCGCACAATTCCACCCGCGGGGTGTATTTTGAACCTCTGCTTGAAATTTTGGCCAAGGGCCTATGTTATGTAAATATATTTATCCGAGTTCTATCTTTTTCTTGCTCATTGCTCTTTTGGTTTTTTTCCTTTGCCGCTTTCTCTTAGTTGCCTGCCTTGTCAATCGGACAGCCGCTCTGCGGACTGTCGCTGGATCAAGTGCTTGGCTACTTTGGGAAAGCAAGTACTTAGCCGTTTTCAAGAGTTTTTTGAGCAAGTTGGATAGAAGAAGGCAATCCGACTATTCGAGAGTCGGTTTTGCGAAAAAGGCTAGAAGCTGTCTTGAGCTATGTTTTATGCTTTGAGTCCTTAGCCATTTTTCATGCGAATGCCCATTCTACCTTACTGCTGCCCACCGTACAGTCGCTCTGCGAGCTGTGGCTTCTGACAGGAGACGGTTTAGGCGTTTACACACTACTTGTCCGACTGCAGGAAGCATTTCATAGTGCAAGGCGATAAGACCCCGGGCCGACTTGTCGAGCTCGGTGCCAAACGGCATGACAAAGAGTAACATACTTGTAGGCATAATTTTTATCATACAGACAAAAGAGGGCAGTCCCCGAGCTCGTCTCGGGGGGCCAAAAGTCTTGGTACTTTAATACAAAAAGGTAGCGTGGTACATACTACATCAACTGTAAAATCTTCGAAGGAGATTTGCATTCCATGGCCGCTCTGTCTCCTTGCCGGAGTCGTCCCTCTTGCGTGCTCGGGGCTTCTGAGCGTCAATCAGGTAGTAGGAGTCGTTGCCCAGTACTTTGCTGATGATGAAAGGGCCTTCCCAAGGCGCCGACAGCTTGTGCTGGCCAGCTGTTCGCTGGATCAGCCGGAGCACAAGGTCGCCTTCTTGGAAAGATCTTGCCCTGACCTTCCTGTTGTGGTATCGGCGCAGGCTCTACTGGTAGATGCTGGACCGGCTGAGTGCCAACAGCCGGCCCTCTTCCAGCAGATCGACGTTGTCTTGTCGTGCTTCTTCTGCTTCCTCCTTGGTGTACATGGTGACTTGTGGGGAGTCGAACTCTGTGTGGTATGCCGTACCGAATTGTGATATCGGCGATGAAAGTCATGGCAGTTGGACCGTTCAACTTCTTGGCCACTCGACCAGAAGCATCTCGGCTACCGATGATCTCGGCAAGTGGGGCCGTGCAGACCACCGTGATTGGATGCTCTTGAAAGTAAGGCTTCAATTTCTTGGCAGCAAAGTGTATGCCATAGCACATCTTCTGGTAGTGGGGGTAGTTCTACTTGGAGGTCGACAGTACCTCGCTCAGGTAATATACCGATCTCTGGACAGGTAGCGCCTTGCCTTCCTCCTTGCGTTCCACTACAATGACCGTGCTGACTACTCGGCTGGTGGCGGCGATGTACAGGAGCATCGGTTCCTTTGGAGTCGGAGCCACCAGGACCGGTGGAGTAGTCAGCATCTTCTTCAACTGGAGAAAAGCTTCGTCCGCCTTATGGTTCCACTCGAAAAAAGTGGTCTTCTTCATGAGTTGGTATAAGGGGAGAGCTTTCTCGCCCAGCCGACTGATGAATCGGCTGATGGACGCCAAGCAGCCGGTGAACTTCTGCACGTCCAGCAGTCGGCTGGGTACCTCCATTCTCTTAATGGCCTTGATCTTTACTGGGTTGCATTCTATGCCGCGTTCAGAGACCAGGAAGCCAAGGAGCTGGCCGGCTGGTACTCCGAAGACACACTTCTCGGGGTTGAGCTTGATCTAGAATCGGCGCAGGTTCTCAAAGGTCTCCTTGAGGTCTTCCAGCAGTGTTCCATGCTTTTCCGTCTTTACCACCACGTCGTCTACGTAGACGTGGGCGTTCCTGCAGAGCTGCTTGAGGAGGCACTTCTGCATACAACGCTGAAAGGTGGCGTCGGCATTCCTTAAGCCGAACATCATGGTGAGGTAGCAGAAGGCTCCAAACGGCGTGATGAAGGCAGTCTTCAGTCTATCAGCCGGGTTCAGCTTGATCTGGTGATATCCTGAGTATGCATCCAAAAAACTCAACAGCTCGCATCCGGCTGTGGAGTCTATCACCTGATTGATTCTTGGCAGAGCAAATGGGTCCTTGGGGCAGGCCTTGTTGAGGCTTGTGTAGTCAATACACATTCGCCACTGCTTGTTCTTCTTCAGTACCAGGACCGGATTTGCTAGCCATTCTGGAAAGAACACTTCCATAATGAAGCCGGCTGCTAGGAGTCGAGCTATCTCTTCTCTGACAACTCTTCTCTTCTCTTCTGATAGGCGGTGCAGGGGCTGCCTGACCGGCTTTGCATCAGATCGAACATGTAACTTGTGGTTGGCGAATTCCATCGGTACACCTGGCATGTCTTTGGGGGACCATGCGAAGATGTCCAGATTCTCACGGAGGAAATCGACGAGCTCGCCTTCCTATTTGTTGTCGAGGTTTGCACCTACGACGGCATACCTCTCTGGGTGCTCCGGATCCAAGGGTATCTTCTTTGTCTCTTTGGCCGGCTTGAACGAACCCTCAGCCTCCGACTCTTTTGGGTTGGGCGATACCTCAGGCTGCTTGCCGACCATCGCCACAACTCGCTCGAGGAGCCGCTTCTCGGCCGCGATTGCCAGGGACTCGGCTAGCCGACTGCTCTCAGCAGCGCAAGCAGAAGACTTCCGGTAGTCGCCAGCCACAGTCAGAATTCCCCTGGAACTGGGCATCTTCATCTTGAGGTAGGCGTAGTGGGGGACCGCCATGAACTTGGCCAAGGCGGATCGGCCAAGTAGCGCATGGTATGGGCTCTCAAGGTCCACCACCTCAAACCAAACATACTCTCTGCGGAAGTGATCTTTGTCCCCAAAGAGGACGTCCATCAGGATCTTGCCGATTGGCGAGCAAGAAAGCCCAGGAACTATGCCATGGAACACAGTTCGGCTGTTTTGAAGCTGTCTTTGCTTGATTCCTAACTTCTCCATGGTGTCCTTGTACAGGATATTGATGCTGCTGCCTCCGTCTATCAGAACTCGCGAGAAACGCGCGGCTCTTTTGTCTGTAGCAAAGGTGGCATCTAGGACCAAGGCATAGGAGCCCGGACTCGGCATCACTTCTGGGTGGTCGGCCCTGCTCCAGCTGATGGGCTTCTCGGACAAGTGCATGAACTCTGGCGTCTCCGACGCTACTGCATTCACCTCTTGTCGCTGCAGCCGCCTGCTGCGTCGATCATCGGCCACACTGGTAAACACCATGTAGGCTCCGTGCTCTTCAGGGTATTCGTCTTGTACTACGCCGACTGGCCTGACAGCCGGCTGTTGGGGCGGCGGCGGAGGCGGCTGCCCAGCAGGCGGGGGAGGCAGGAGGCCATCTCCCTTGGCGATCCTGGTGAGCCAGTGGCACTTCCGGGTGGTGTGATTCAACGGCTTTGCGCCGCTGTGGAACTTGCAAGGTCCATCCAAGGTCTGCTCATAGGAGAAGGCCGGCAACCAGTTTGGCTTGCCGCCTTTCTGTCGCTTGGGCGGGGGCTGGTCATCTGGCTGTTGGGCTTCAATGGTTGCGACCTGCCAGCTGCTGGAAGCCGGCTGCGGGGCCTTGCGCTTGTGGTCGCCCTGCTGTTGTCGCCGGCCGGCGTCTGCCGCCGGAGTTCTTGGAGCTTGAGGGGCCACTTTGCCAGTTGTGCTGATTTGAATCTCCGCCCTCATGGAGGAGTCAGCCGTGGCGCACTTGTCCGCTATGATCAGCAGCTCGTCGAGGGTTTCTGGCTCGTCGCAAAGGAGCTTGTGCTTGAGGAGGGTGCCTTCTCTGCACCCAGTTGTGAAGTACTCGATGGCCTGCACCTCGTGCGCGCCCTCGCATGAGTTCCGAAGCTCGGCCCAACGCGTGAGGTAATCACGAGTCGACTCGTCGGGGCCTTGCACGCACAAGGAGGGCTGACGAGGTTTGGGAGGACGCTTGTATGTGCTGGTGAAGTTGCGGACGAACGCTTCGGTGAAGTCGACCCAGCTGTTGATGTTGCGGGGCTTTAGGCTGTTCAGCCATGTCCGGGCCATGCCCTGGAGCATGAGGGGAACGTACTTTACGGCGACACGCTTGTTGCCGTTTGCTATGCTGACAGCCGTGGAGTAGTCGACTAGCCAGTCTTCCGGCTTCATGGAGCCGGTATACTTGGGCGTGTCTCTTGGGAGCGTGAACCCTCTGGGAAAGGGCTCGTCCCGAATGCGGGGCCCGAAACAAGGCGGGCCCAGCTCGTCTTCTTCTTCCAGCGCTAAGGATCGGTGAAGTCGGTCGATCCGGTGGCGGGCGTCATTCTCTCCAACTCCCTCTCGGCGGCCAAGGCGGTCACCGAGAGTCGGATGGTCAATAGGCGGCGGGGAGACTCGCCTCTCCTTGCGGGGAGGGGGAGGCGGATAGTCGTCCCGTCGTTCCACTGCTCTTGGGCGGCCGTCTCGGTCGCGCTCTATGGTGATGCGAGTCCAATTGTGGCTGACAGCCAGCTCCTTGTCTCTTCTTCCTCGGGCGCCGCCAGTCGGCGTCCGAGACGTCGCGCCTTGATCTCGATGAAGGTCGTCGTTGGGCCGTTGAGGCGCCTCCATGCAGCAGCCGGCCTCGTTCTGCGCGGCGGCCGCGTCGAGGAGCAGCTGGACTCACTCCATCATGAGGCGGCGTTCTTCGCCCTCGAAATTGTCCAGCTCGTCCGCCGCTGCTTGGGCGGCTCGGATGTTCTCCGCTGGTGTAGCGTACACAGGGCGGCTTGCCCCAAACAAGTTGGCGATGGCTAAGCCGCGCTGCCGGACCGCGCCAAGGCGGCTGGGCCCCGCCGGGGCCGGCGAGCCGCCGACGGCGCGATCCATCTTCCGTAGGTAGGCTTTTGACAAGCACCTCATGCTGGCCAGCTTCTTTGCGCCTTCAATGAGCTAAAGGCGGTGCACCTCCTACGTCTCTGCGTCAGCGTCTTCCGGAATGGGCACAGTTAGGTCTTGCAGCGCCGCGCCGAGTGAGTCGTGCGCTCCTCCGCCGGGAAGCTCGTCATGACTGATGACTAGCACCTCGGTGATAGTGCTTCTGTTGCTCTCCGCGCGAGGGAGAGATTCGTCGTAGACCACCACATTGGTGGGGAACGCATCGAGCCACGCGGTGTCGGAGTCGACCAGCATCGGGTCGGTGGAGCCTACGGACTCCAAGTCTACGGCAGGCTCGCCGACAACATGGAGTTGATCGAGGAGGCCCGCGAGGAGGTTCTTGGGGCCGCCCGTTCCTGCGTTGGATGCAGGTTCGTCGGAGAGACGGACCTCTCCGACAAGTTCGGCCAAGGATCTGACCACGCAGGCGATCTCAACGCCGCTTAGCGCGTCGGCGCAAACTCCGTCTGGCGTGCCTGGCTGGCTGCGCTCGCCAGGGAGGAAAAGGGTTCCCGTCCAGAACAGATCTCCGGACGGCGGTGCACCAGGCCCCACGGTGGGCGCCAAATGTCGGGGGTTTGGTGCAACATATGCCAAAGGATGGCTTATCATGGTGGGGGCGAGTAAAACGTCGCCGGTGCCTGGAAACGAGATGAGGCGAAGACATGCACGCCGGCGAATCTTACCCAGCTTCAGGGCTCTCCGAGGAGATAATACCCCTACTGCTGCTCTACGGGGTCTCCACATGATCACTATGGCCAAGTGTTTACACGGTTGCTCCTTGAGATGTTTCTTAGAGGTAGGAGAGGGCAAGGCTAGCTCTCTCCCAGGGGTACAATAGTAATTCGGCTAGTCGCGGGCCCAACCGTCAGTGCCTCTGGCCTCCGTCTTCTCTGCCGACTGCTGGGGCCCGCCGACTGGCGGGCCCCGCCGGCTGGTCTGGTACGGAGCCGACAGGCCGCGTCCGCCGCGGACGGGTCTTGCCGGCTGCTGATTACTGTAGCCGTGCTTCTGATGACGCGGGCTTGATCATGAGGTCGTGGCAACAGCCCCGCCGCCTGGCAGGCGATCACTGTTGCCACTCCCCATTACATCTTGATTAATGGCGCGTGGGCCCCGGGGGAGGGCTCGGCCGACCTTCCCGGGCCGACTCCCGACGGGTCCGACTGGTGGTTCTCCTGCCGTCCCCGAGGTCTCACTGACTGGTGGGGCCTGCTGCCTCTAGGCCGTACAGACAAGCCGTCGTGGGTGCAGGATTCGGCCCTGTGGTGCTGATGTTAGGGCCGGCATGGCAACAGTGCCACGCCGCACGGAGATCTTCTGGGGTACGGCGTGTTGTGGCCATGCCTGCCCTTGGTAAGGGGCGGGGGTGGGCTTCGCTGTAGCCACACCCATGCCCCGTCCCCTTTGATGAAGTCATGGGGTTTGTTGGAGTCGCAGGCCGACTCCCCGAAGCCGACTTCTCCAGAAGTCGGCTCTCCTTGAAGTCGTCCCTGGGACTCGGCCGTGAGTGGTCAGTCGGCCACCTTTGCCGTTGGTTCCTCAGAAGGCGGCTCTTCGTCCTGAGGTCTTGAGGGGCGCAGCCTGCCCCGATGCCTTGAAAGGTTCTGGGGCTCGGGTTAGCCTACCCGTGGCCCATTACTCCGACACACACCTTGATCTCCATCAAAGCATCATTGTCGTCTCACCAACTATTGCTTCTACGACTATCGCTACGCTTAGTGATAAAGTAAAGCAATTACATGGCGATTGCATTTCAT
Source organism: Triticum aestivum (assembly GCF_018294505.1). Taxonomy (NCBI): domain Eukaryota; kingdom Viridiplantae; phylum Streptophyta; class Magnoliopsida; order Poales; family Poaceae; genus Triticum; species Triticum aestivum. The sequence goes on along the minus strand of NC_057812.1, from coordinate 256,096,044 downwards.
ACAATAAAGCGACAACCATATGGATCCTGCCAGTTGCCGATAACTGTTACAAAACATGATAATCTCATACAACAATTTATATACCATCACGTCTTGACCATATCACATCACAGCAAGCCCTGCAAAAACAAGTTAGACGTCCTCTACTTTGTTGATGCAAGTTTTACGTGGCTACTACGGGCTTCTAGCAAGAACCGTTCTTACCTACGCATCAAAACCACAACAATTTTTCGTCAAGTGTGTTGTTTTAACCTTCAACAAGGAACGGGCTTAGTCAAACTCGATTCAACTAAAGTTGGAGAAATAGACACCCGCCAGCCACTTGTGTGCAAAGCACGTCGGTAGAACCGGTCTCATGAACGCGGTCATGTAATGTCGGTCTAGGCCACTTCATCCAACAATACCGCCGAATCAAAGTATGACATGCTGGTAAGCAGTATGACTATTATCGCACACAACTCTTTGTGTTCTACTCGTGCATATAACATCTGCGCATAGACCTGGCTCTGATGCCACTGTTGGGGAATGCGGTATTTCAAAAAATTTCCTTTGAATACGCAAGATCTATCTAGGAGATGCATAGAAACGAGGGGGGAGAGTGTGTCTACGTACCCTTGTAGACCGAAAGCGGAAGCGTTTAGTAACGCAGTTGATGTAGTCGAACGTCTTCGCGATCCAACCGATCCAAGTACCGAACACACGACACCTCCATGATCTGCACACGTTTAGCTCGGTGACATCCCTCGAACTCTTGATCCATTTGAGGCCGAGGGAGAGTTTTATCAGCACGATGGCGTGGTGACGGTGATGATGAAGTTACCGACGCAGGGCTTCGCCTAAGCACTATGACAATATGACCGAGGTGGAAAACTATGGAGGCGGGCACCGCACACGGCTAAGACAAATCTTGGAGTGCCTTTGGGGTGCCCCCCTAACCACGTATATAAAAGAGGGGGGAAGAGGAGGCCGACCTAGGAGGGGCGCGCCTATAGGAGGAGTCCAACTAGGATTCGCAATCCTAGTTGGAGTCCCCTTCCTTTTCCAAGAGGGGAGAGAGGGAGGGAGTAGGAGAGGGAGAAGGAAAGAGAGGGGGCGCCGCCCCCTCCCTTTTCCAATTAGGACTTGCCATGGGGGGCGCGCGCCCACCCCTTGAGGCCCTTCTCTCCTTTCCCATATGGCCCATTAGGCCCACTACTTCCCCCGGTGAATTCCCATAACTCTCCGGTACTCCGAAAAATACCCGAACCACTCAGAACCTTTCCGATGTTCGAATATAGCCTTACAATATATCGATCTTTACGTCTCGACCATTTCAAGACTCCTCATCATGTCAGTGATCTCATCCGGGACTCCGAACAAACTTCGGTCATCAAATCATATAACTCATAATACAAATCGTCATCGAACGTTAAGCATGCGGATCCTACGGGTTCAAGAACTATGTAGACATGACCGAGACTCATCTCCAGTCAAAAAACAATAGCATAACCTAGATGCTAATATTGGTTCCTACATATTCCACGAAGATCTTTATCGGTCAAACAGCATAACTTGATACGTTGTTCCTTTTGACATCGGTATGTTACTTGCCCGAGATTCGATCGTCGGTATCATCATACCTAGTTCAATCTCGTTACCGGCAAGTCTCTTTACTCGTTCTGTAATGCATCATCCCGTGACTAACTCATTAGTCACATTGCTTGCGAGGCTCATAGTGATGTGCATTACCGAGAGGGCTCAGAGATACCTCTCCGATACATGGAGTGACAAATCCTAATCTTGATCTATGCCAACTCAATAAACACCATCGGAGACACCTGTAGAGCATCTTTATAATCACCCAGTTACGTTGTGACGTTTGATAGCACACAAGGTGTTCCTCCGGTATACGGGAGTTGCATAATCTCATAGTCAGAGGAACATGTATAAGTCATATAGAAAGCAATATCAATAAAACTCAACGATCATAATGCTAAGATAACGGATGGGTCTTGTCCATCACATCATTCTCTAATGATGTGATACCGTTCATCAAATGACAACACATGGCTATGGTCAGGAAACTTAACCATCTTTGATTAACGAGCTAGTCTAGTAGAGGCATACTAGGGACACTTTGTTTTGTCTATGTATTCACACATGTATCAAGTTTCCGGTCAATACAATTCTAGCATGAATAATAAAAATGTATCATGATATAAGGAAATAAAATAATTAATTTATTATTGCCTCTAGGGCATATTTCCTTTAGTCTTACCTGACATAACTTCAATATCTCTAATAATGTCCCATATGTGAAATACCGAACTTATATACCAGTTTAAAAGTCAAGTCAATTTCTACTATTGCACAATGTAAAATATCTCCAGCAACCATTGATAAAGAGAAAAAATGAATGACACTTGTACTAGTTCCACTATCATAGAACCCATGATAGCACTAAGTATCAATCTAAATGGAGATAACAGGACACCAACAACCCTAGGAAGACTCCTACGCTTAACAATTTTAGTTGCTTCCTTGCAAAACTGGATAACGTGCCCATTAATGTCATTAGTGAACAAATATTTAATCATAGCTATTGAGGTTGTGTTTAGTTTGATCATAAGGTTCATCAAACTTCTGTTTTACTTTTATGGGACACTGTAGTTCCCAAAGTGATTGAGCATCACTGAAGAATTTGTTTTGAGTGAACAAAAGACTTGTTACACTTGAAGACTGTGATCTTCCAGACGATTAAGCGTCATGTTCCAGTAGACAATTGTAGAAGGCTGAAGAACGAGTCTGTTAAAGTTTCAGAAGTTTACCTTGAAGACTTGCTGAGTGACTGTGGGGGTCTAAGTAACCTTAGCTCAAGGAGAGTAAGGTGAAGGCTTGCTCTTCTCAGTTTAATCTCAGTCTCTCCAACCAGACGTACAGTTGTCAGAACAACTGGAACTGGTACAACAAAGCATGTGTCAAGCAACTAATGATATCACTTCACTCCCATTTACTTATGTACTATGCCGTGAAGACTTTGATTGCTTTCCCTCTAAAGACTTAAAGTTACTTTTGTGTTGTCATGCTCTATTTTTTCTTTTGTCTTGTTGTACTTAAGTCTATTTCCTTGTATGTGCGTCTATTTTACTGATACTGCTACCTCGTATGTATGCGAGCTTCTGTTTTGATGACTTTGTCATACTAATTGCATGTGGATGGACTGTAGTTGAAAATACGAAGTGAAAGAAATATGCCCTAGAGGAAATAATGAATTGTATTAACCGGAAACTTAGTACATGTGTGAATACATAGACAAACATAGTGTCGCTAGTATGCCTCTACTTGACTAGCTTGTTTATCAAAGATGGTTATGTCTCCTGACCATAGACATGTGTTGTCATTTGATGAACAGGATCACATCATTAGAGAATGACGTAATGGACAAGACCCATCCGTTAGCTTAGCATTATGGTCGTTTAGTTTTATTGTTATTGCTTTCTTCATGACTTATACATGTTCATCTGACTATGAGATTATGCAACTCCCGAATACTGGAGGAACACCTTGTGTGCTATCAAACGTCACAACGTAACTGGGTGATTATAAATATGATCTACAAGTGTCTCCGAAGGTGTTTGTTGAGTTGGGATAGATCGAGATTAGGATTTGTCACTCTGTGTATCAGAGAGGTATCTCTGGGCCCGCTCGGTAATGCACATCACTATAAGCCTTGCAAGCAATGTGACTAATGAGTTAGTTGCAGGATGATGCATTATGAAATGAGTAAAGAGTCTTGCCGGTAACGAGATTGAACTAGGTAACGATCGGATCTCGGGCAAGTAACATACCGACGACAAAGGGAACAACGTATGTTGTTATGCGGTTTGACCGATAAAGATCTTCATAGAATATGTAGGAGCCAATATGAGCATCTAGGTTCTGCTATTGGTTATTGACCGGAGATGTGTCTCGGTCATGTCTGCATAGTTCTCAAACCCGTAGGGTCCGCACGCTTAACGTTCGATGACGATTTGTATTATGAGTTATGTGATTTGATGACCGAAGTTTGTTCGGAGTCCCGGCTGAGATCACGGACATGACGAGGAGTCTCGAAATGGTCGATAGGTAAAGATTCATATATTGGAAGGCTATATTCGGACATCAAAATAGTTCCGAGTGATTTGGCTATTTTTCGGAGAACCAAGGAGTTACGGGAATTCACCGGGGGGGGAGTATTGGGCATTATTAGGCTTTAGTGAAAGGAGAGAAGGGCCACAAGGGAGGCAGCGCGCCCCCCATGGGCTGGTCCGAATTAGACTAGGAGGGGGGGCGGCCCCCTCTTTCCATCTCCCTCTCCTCCCCCTTCCCTCTCTCCACCTATTGGAAAAGGAAGGGGACTCCAACTAGGATTGGGAATCCTAGTTGGACTCCTCCTATAGGCGCGCCCCTCCTAGGCCGGCCTCCTCCTCCTCCCTCCTTTATATACGGGGGAGGGGGCACCCCAAAGAGACACCAAAGTTTCTCTTAGTCGTGTGCGGTGCTCCCCTCCACAGTTACACACCTCGGTCACATCATCGTAGTGCTTAGGCGAAGCCCTGCGCCGGTAACTTCATCATCACCATCGCCATGCCGTCATGCTGACGAAACTCTCCCTCGTCCTCAACTGGATCAAGAGTTCGAGGGATGTCATCGAGCTGAACGTGTGCTGAACGCGGAGGTGCCATACGTTCGGTACTTGGATCAGTTGGATCGAGAAGACATTCGACTACATCAACCGCGTTATTAAACGCTTCCACTTTCGGTCTACAAGGGTACATGGACACACTCTCCCCATCTCGTTGCTATGCATCTCCTAGATAGATCTTGCGTGATCGTACGAAATTTTTGGAATTACTGCGTTCCCCAACAGTGGCATCCGAGCCAGGTCTATGCGTAGATGTTATATGCACGAGTAGAACACAAAGAGTTTTGGGCGATAATAGTCATACTTCTTACCAGCAATGTCTTACTTTGATTCGGCGGTATTGTTGGATGAAGCGGCCAGACCGACATTACATGACCGCGTTCATGAGACTGGTTCTATCGACGTGCTTCACACATAGGTGGCTAGTAGGTGTCTATTTCTCCAGCTTTAGTTGGATCGAGTTTGACTACGCCCGGTCCTTGTTGAAGGTTAAAATTGCACACTTGATGAAAAATCATTGTGGTTTTGATGCATAGGTAAGAACGGTTCTTGCTAGGAGCCCATAGCAGCTACGTAAAACTTGCAACAACAAAGTAGAGGACGTCTAACTTGTTTTTGCAGGGCATGTTGTGATGTGATATGGTCAAGACGTGATGATATAAATTGTTGTATGAGATGATCATGTTTTGTAACAGTTATCGGCAACTGGCAGGAGCCATATGGTTGTCGCTTTATTGTATGAAATGCAATCACCATGTAATTGCTTTACTTTATCACTAAGCGGCAGTGATAGTCGTAGAAGCAATAGTTGGCGAGACGACAACGATGCCACGATGGAGATCAAGGTGTCAAGACGGTGACGATGGAGATCATGACGGTGCTTTGGAGATGGATATCAAAGGCACAAGATGATGATGGCCATATCATGTCGCATATTTTGATTGCATGTGATGTTTATCCTTTATGCATCTTATTTTGCTTAGTACGGCGGTAGCATTATAAGATGATCCCTCACTAAATTTCAAGGTATAAGTGTTCTCCCTGAGTATGCACCGTTGCTACAGTTCGTCGTGCCAAGACACCACATGATGATCGGGTGTGATAAGCTATACGTTCACATACAGCGGGTTCAAGCCAGTTTTGCACACGCAGAATACTTGGGTTAAACTTGACGAGCCTAGCATATGCAGATATGGCCTCGGAACACTAGAGACCGAAAGGTCGAGCGTGAATCATATAGAAGATATGATCAACATAGAGATGTTTACCATTGAAAACTACTCCATCTCACATGATGGTCGGACATGGTTTAGTTGATTTGGATCACGTGATCATTTAGATGACTAGAGGGATGTCTATCTAAGTGGGAGTTCTTAAGTAATATGATTAATTGAACTTTAATTTATCATGAACTTAGTACCTGATAGTTTTTCATATCTATGTTGTAGATCAATAGCTCGCGTATAGCTCCCCATTTAAATTTTTGATATGTTGCTAAAGAAAATAAGTTGAAAGATTATAGTAGCAATGATACAGACTTGGTTCGTGATCTGAGGATTATCCTCATTGCTGCACAGAATAATTATGTCCTTGATGCACCGCTAGGTGACAGACCTATTGCAGGAGCAGATGCATTCATTATGAATGTTTGACAAAGCTCGGTATGATAACTACTTGATAGTTTAAGTGCACGATGCTTTACGGCTTAGAACCGGGACTTCAATAACATTTTGAATGCCACAGATCATATGAGACGTTCCAAGAGATGAAATTGGTATTTCAGTCTCATGCCAGTGTTAAGAGGTATAAGACCTCTAACAAGTACTTTGCCTACAAGATGGAGGAGAATAGCTCAACTAGTGAGCATGTGCTCAGAATGTCTGGGTACTACAATCACTTGAATCAAGTGGGAGTTAATCTTCCAGATAAGATAGTGATTGACAGAATTCTCTAGTCACTATCACCAAGTTATTAGAACTTTGTGCTGAACTATAATATGCAAGGGATGACAAAACGATTCGCGAGCTATTCGCGATGTTGAATCGACGAAGGTAGAAATCAAGAAAGAGCATCAAGTGTTAATGGTTAACAAGACCACTAGTTTCAAGAAAAGGGCAAAAGGAAAGAAAGGGAACTTCAAGAAGAATGGCAAGCAAGTTGCCACTCCCGTGAAGAAGCCCAAAGCTGAACCTAAGCCTGAAACTAAGTGCTTCTACTGCAAAGGGAATGGTCACTGGAAGCAGAACTACCCCAAATACTTGGTGGATAAGAAGGATAGAAAAGTGAACAAAGGTATATTTGATATACATGTTATTGATGTGTACTTTACTAGTGTAGTAACCCCGGGGTATTTGATACCGGTTCAGTTGCTAAGATTAGTAACTCGAAACGGGAATTGCAGAATGAACATAGAGTAGTTAAGAATGAAGTGGCGATGTGTATTGGAAGTGGTTCCAAGATTGATATAATCATCATTGTACACTCCCTATACTTTCAAGATTTGGTGTTTGCGTTGAGCATGAATATGATTGGATCACGTTTATTGCAATACGATTATTCATTTAAATCAAAGAATAATTGTTGTTCTGTTTACATGAATAAAACCTTCTATGGTCATACACTTGATATAAATGGTTTTTTGAATCTCGATCGTAATGATACACATATTCATAATATTGATGCCAAAAGATGCAAAGTTGATAATGATAGTGCAACATATTTGTGGCACTACCGTTTAGGTCATATTGGTGTAAAGCGCATGAAGAAACTCCATGCAGATGGATTTTTGGAATCACTTGATTATGAATCATTTGATGCTTGCGAACCATGCCTCATGGGCAAGATGACTAAGACTCCATTCTCTAGAACAATGGAGCGAACCACTCACTTATTGGAAATAATACATACTGATGTATATGGTCCGATGAGTGTTAAGGCTCGCTGCGGGTATTGTTATTTTCCGACCTTCACAAATGATTTGAGTGGATATGGATATATCTACTTAATGAAACACAAGTCTGAAACATTTGAAAAGTTCAAAGAATTTCAGAGTGAAGTGGAAAATCATCGTAACAAGAAAATAAAGTTTCTACGATCTGATCACGGAGATGAATATTTGAGTTATGAGTTTGGTCTTCATTTGAAACAACATGGAATCGTTTCGCAACTCACGCCACGTGGAACACCATAGCGTAATGGTGTGTCCAAACATCGTAACCGTACTTTATTAGATATAGTGCAAACTATGATGTCTCTTACTGATTTACCACTATCGTTTTGGGGTTATACATTAGAGATAGTTGCATTCACGTTAAATAGGGCAGCATCTAAATCCATTGAGACGACACCGTATGAACTGTGGTTTGGCAAGAAACCTAAGTTGTTGTTTCTTAAAGTTTGGGGCTGCAATACTTATGTGAACAAGCTTCAACCTGATAAGCTCGAACCCAAATCGGAGAAATGTATCTTCATAGGATGCCCAAAGGAGACTGTTGGGTACACCTTCTATTACAGATCCGAAGGCAAGATATTCGTTGCTAAGAATGGATCCTTTCTAGAGAAGAAGTGAGTGGGAGGAAAGTAGAACTTGATGAGGTAATTGTACCTTCTCCCGAATTGGAAAGTAGTTCATCAAAGAAATCAGTTCCAGTGATGCCTACACCAATTAGTGAGGAAGTTAATGATGATGATCATGAAACTTCGGATCAAGTAACTACCGAACCTCGTAGGTCAACCAGAGTATGTTCCGCACCAGAGTGGTACGGTAATCCTGTTCTGCAAGTCATGTTACTAGACCATGATGAACCTACAAACTATGAGGAAGCGATGATGAGCCCAGATTTCGCAAAATGGCTTGAGGCCATGAAATCTGAGATAGGATCCATGTATGAGAACAAAGTATGGACTTTGGTTGAATTGCCCAATGATCGGCAAGCCATAGAGACTAAATGGATCTTCAAGAGGAAGACGGACGCTGATAGTAGTGTTACTATCTACAAAGCTAGACTTGTCGAAAAAGGTTTTTGACAAGTTCAAGGTGTTGACTACGATGAGATTTTATCACTCGTAGCGATGCTTAAGTCTGTCTGAATCATGTTAGCAATTGCCACATTTTATGAAATCTGGCAAATGGATGTCAAAACTGCATTCCTTAAGGGATTTCTTAAGGAAGAGTTGTATATGATGCAACCAGAAGGTTTTGTCGATCCTAAAGGTGCTAACAAAATGTGCAAGCTCCAGCGATCCATCTATGGACTGGTGCAAGCATCTCAGAGTTGGAATATACGCTTTGATGAGTTGATCAAAGCATATAGTTTTATACAGACTTGAAGTGAAGCATGTATTTACAAGAAAGTGAGTGGGAGCACTATAGCCTTTCTAATAAGTATATGCGAATGACATATTGTTGATCAGAAATGATGTAGAATTTTCTGGAATGTATAAAGAAGATTTGAAAGGAGTCTTTTCAAACAAAGACTTCAGTGAAGCTGCTTACATATTGGCCATCAAGATCTATAGAGATAGGTCAAGACGCTTGATAAGATTTTTCAATGAGTACATACCTTGACAAGATTTTGAAGTAGTTCAAAATGGAACAGTCAAAGAAGGAGTTCTTGCCTATATTACAAGGTGTAAAGTTGAGTAAGACTCAAAACCCGACCACGTCAGAAAATAGAAAAACAGAATAAAAGTTATAACCTATGCCTCAGCCGTAGGTTCTATAAAGTATGCTATACTGTGTACCTTACCATGAGTTTGGCAAGGGGGTACGATAGTGATCCAGGAGTGGATCACTAGACAACGGTCAAAGTTATCCTTAGTTACCTAAGAGGACTAAGGAAATATTTCTCGGTTATGGAGGTGATAAAGAGTTCATCGTAAAGAGTTACATCGATGCAAGCTTTTTACACCGATCCGGATGACTTTGAGTCACAATATGGATACATGTTGAAAGTGGGAGCAATTAGCTAGAGTAGCTCTATGCAGAGCGGTCGCTCTCCCCTCCCCCTGTTCAACCGACCGAGAGCGCGCGCCAGCGCGTCACCGCCGAACCACCTCGTCGTCGATGAGGGGATGAGGATCCCCTCGATGCCTCGGGCTCCCCTTCCACTTGCTCTGCTACCCCACTCGCCCGCTCACTTCCCTCGTCCGCTCCTCCTCTCATCTCTCCCTTCAGATCCATCACCATTGAGCTCTGTCGCCGCCGAGCACCGCGCTCCACCGCGGCCACTGGCGGCCCCAAGGCCACCGGCCCTGTCCGTCCGCTCCGCCTCCCTTGACTACGCCTCCCCGATGATCCGCAGGACACCGGGCGCCCCCGAACGCTGCCCCGGCCTCGTCTTCCACTTCGGATCACAGGAGCTCGCCAGCGTCGATCCATGGCACAGCAACTCCTAAACCTCCCACATGCCTTTCTTGCGCCGCGCGGTGAGCCCCTCATCCTCTCCCCTCACTCCCCTGGCCTCTTGAGCTCTCGTAGTCGCTGCTTTGCTTGCGCCTGAACATGTCGCCGCCTCCGCTCGCCGCCGGCGTGCTTCAGGTGACCTTTTGGTCACGGGCTCAAGCCCGTTGCACTCCCCACACCGTGTAGATACTCCCCCGCCTCTCCGTTTGCTCGATAGCGCGTCGTAGTTCCGTTTTCGTCGAGCGCCCGTGCACGCTGCCGCCTCCGTCGATCGCCGACACCGTTTCTGGCCAAGTCCGGTCGTGCCTCTGCCACCATCCGATGCGACGTCGTTTGCCCGTTCGAACGCACCCTCGCGCGCGTGAAAGGGCCGCATGTAGACGATTTCCCATGAGGCCCGAGCGGCTCTGTCGCGTCCTAGCGTCGTCAGTGGCGAGGCGCCTGCCTCCGCCAACATGGCTGGCCGGGCCCCACCCCTGGCTCACTGCCAGTGGGCCCCACGGGCCCCAGTTGACTGGGTTGACCCAGTCAACTGCTGACTGGGCATCCCAATGTCACTGACAAATGGGCCCCACTGCACAATTAAGTTAATTGAAATGTTTTTATAAATAAAAATAATTAGTTAACCAATGAGTCACTGACAGGTGGGGTCCAGTAGCTAATTAACCTAGATTTGTTAGTTTAATGCACTGTTAGACTAACAGAGGGTGACATGTGGGTCCCACTGGACTAACAGGTCAGGTTTGACCTGGTCAGCGAGTCTGTTGACTACTGACGTCATCAACACGTCATGCTGACGCCATTTTTCTTTTTTGTTATTTTAAATAATTCCAGAATATGTTTAAAACTTTGAAAATTCATAGAAAAGTAGCTCAGATCGAAAAACTTTATATATGAAAGTTGCTCAGAACGACGAGACGAACCCGAATACACTACCCACATACCTGTCAGATGCCTCTAACTATCTGAACATGGAACTTTCCCCCTCCAGTCATCTGTCTGACACAGGTCCGGAACCGGGAAAACATTCCCTGTTGTTTTTCCCCTTCACCTTTATCGTGTAGCCATACGTTAGGTCACACCCGGCACATCTTATTGCCATGTTATGCTTTGTGGTGCTATGTTGCTTTATATTTACTGTTTCTTCCCCCTCTTCTCTCCGGTAGACCCCAAGACCAATGTTGCCCCTGTGATCGACTACGTCGACGACGACACTTCTTCTTTTTCAGCAGAGCTTCTAGGCAAGCAAACCCCCCTTGAGCATTCATATATCGTCCATTTCTATCCCTCTTATGCCTGCATTAGAACTGCTACTGCTTTCTGTATGATCCTACTCTGATGCATAGCATGTTGTTGTTACCTGCTTCATACCTTACCTGCTTATCCTAAACTACTTAGTATAGGTTGGTTAGAGATCCATCAGTGACCCCACCTTGTCCCAGTTGCCTGGCTTTATGTTCGATGACTCGATCAACGTGATCGATGTCCAGGCCCCAACAGCGCACATCACCCCCCCCCCCAGTTGTATGACTCTACAGAGTTACCATCGAGTGCCGAGGGTGGAACCTCTTACATCACTCCTAATGAGATCTCTGTAGTGTAGCTATACGGTCGAGGTCATTGAGGGTCATTTGCTCCTTAACCACTTCCGTTACGGCTTTGTCGTGCAACCCCTCAAGCATGAACCTTGAGGGTGGATCCTCTTACGTTCACCTTGATGATAACATCGAGTGGAATTCACCGGGGGTGATTCCTCAGGTTTTCCCCTTAGTGCTAGACACACAGTTACTATGGTTACTAAGACTTTACACTGAACCATGTTACTAAAGACGGGCCGGCCCTGAGGGGTACTCGCGTGAGCTTAATAGCGAGTGATGTGGAGTCGGGTTGACCTGGAAGGTACCCGCGAGATACTTACGAGGCGTGGCTGGGCATTCTTAGCCCTTGCCGCAAATACTCGAGACGGGGTGATGGGGTCACATCTTTCGTGAGTCTCTGCTTGTTACCGCGTGTTCCTAATCCACTACGATTTGGATATTTGATCTGAGGGGCCTCTAGCCTGATAGCACTATCCATCACGTGGGCATTGTATGGGCGTTCTGCGTCGTATGCATCAGCCGAAGCTTAATCGACGTCAGCGACTAAGCGGCGCACACCCGGTTGGACTGCGTAAGCTCCTGCCTTGTTGAAGGAGGTAGCTAGGTCTGCTCACCGGCCGCTTACGCAACGTGCAGGAGTTCCCGGGGAGATGGCCCATGACCCCTGGGGGCATAGGCTTAGTCTGGCGTCCTGACCTCTCTATTAAGCCTAGGCCGGGTTGCGGCGTATTGTTTGGCCGAGGCCGGGCATGACCCAGGAAAGTGTGTCCGGACGGAGTTAATCGAGCGTGGTGGGTAAGTTGGTGCACCCCTGCAGGGAAGAAAACATCTATTGATAGCCTGTCCTACGGTAACGGACACTTGGAGTTGTATCCTGATCGATACAACTAGAACTACATACTTGAGATGAGAAATGGATATGAGAAATGGTTACGAGAAATGGATAGTATGGCTCTGGGATTGCTTTCTCACAGGGAGTCAAGAAAGGATCTCTGGCCGAGGTTGATACTCTACTACTTTACTTTATGCTACTCTTATCTCTTCTGGTGCTGCAAGATGCTTGGAGCTGCTTGAAGATGCTAGTCTTCGATAGGCTAGGCTTTCCCCTTTCTCTTTTGGCATTCTGCAGTTTAGCCCACAGATACAATCATTTGTTTGATACAGATGCATACTTAGATTAGATCTGACGTAAGTCTTGTGAGTACTTTGGATGAGTACTCACGGTTGCTTTGATACCTCTTTTCCCCCATACCCAATTGTTGCGACCAGTTGACGGATCCCAGGAGCCAGACGACACCACTGATGATTACTACTACCCCAAGGGTGCCTACTACAATGTGACGGCCGCTGACGACTTGGAGTAGTTAGGAGGCTCCCAGGCAGGAGGCCTTGCCTTTTAGATCGTTGTTGCTTTTGTGCTAGCCTTCTTAAGGCAAACTTGTTTAACTTATGTCTGTACTCAGATATTGATGCTTCCGTTAACTCTTGTGTATTCGAGCTTATGTATTCGAGCCCTCGAGGCCCCTAGCTTGTAATATAAAGCTTGTATTATTTTAATTTGTGTCTAGAGTTGTGTTGTGATATCTTCCTGTGAGTCCTTGATCTTGATCGTACATATTTGCGTGTATGATTAGTGTACGATTGAATCGAGGGCGTCACAATTGTAGACATAGAAAATTTGCAAAAATACATACGGCTCTGAATGTGACAGGCCCGTTGACTAAACTTGTCTCACAAGCAACACATGATCACACCTTAGTACTCTTTGGGTGTTAATCACATAGTGATGTGAACTAGATTTTTGACTCTAGTAAACCCTTTTTGGTGTTAGTCACATGGCGATGGGTACTAATCACATAAAGATGTGAACTATTGGTATTAAATCACATGACGATGTGAACTAGATTATGTTGGGGGACGTAGTATTTCAAAAAAATTGCCTACGATCACGCAAGATCTATCAAGGAGAAGCATAGCAATGAGTGGGGAGAGTGTGTTCACGTACCCTCGTAGACAAAAAGAGGAAGCATTTAGTAACGCGGTTGATTTAGTCGAATGTCTTCGTGATCCAACCAATCCAAGTACCGAATGTACGACACCTCCGCGATCAACACATGTTCAGCTCAGTGACGTCCCTCGAACTCTAGATCCAGCTGAGGCCGAGGGAGAGTTTCATCAGCACGACGGCGTGGTGATGGTGATGATGAAGTTTTCGACGCAGGGCTTCGCCTAAGCACTACGACAATATGACCGAGGTGGAAAACTGTGGAGGGGGGCACCGCACACGGCTAAGAAATCAACTTGTGTGTCTATGGGGTGCCCCCTCCCCCGTATATAAAGGAGGGGAGGAGGAGGAGGAGGGTCGGCCACAAGGGGCTCACCCAAAGGGGGGATTCCTACTCCTCGTAGGAGTAGGTCTTCCCCCTTTCCTAGTCAAAGTAGGAGAATGTAACACCCACGATGCGGCTATATCTCCCACATGTCGAAGCACGGCTTAGAGGCATAACCGCATTGTAAGCAATGTTGCAAGTGAGGTAATCTTCACACAACCCATGTAATACATAAGGGAAAGAGATACATAGTTGGCTTACAATCGCCACTTCACACAATTTAAATACATTATAACTGAGCACCCTCCCATCCCTCTCAGACCATCAGTATTTCTAACCGTTGGATCGTCACTTTTAGTCGTTTTTGGCCGTCGGATTCGCTCTTAATAGCACCTAAATCGCGCGCACAGTCTTCCTGACTAGCGCTGGCCTTCTCGGGCCGCTACTCCGGTGGTTTTTTCGGAAGATTTGTGTTGATTAGGCCCAATGGGCTGTATCACACCCCCAATCGAGACGCATGATTGGTGGGGGCTCGATACAGAGGATCCAATCGTCGCAGTCGTCAAGGGGATCGAGAGGTGCGCAAGGGAGATCCAGCAGACGAGTGAGATGCGACTGAATTCGACGATGGTGGATTCAATGGGCGATACGAAGGGGCGTTGATGCGCGGATGTAGAGAGTCGGAGCAGCGGAGTTACAATCAATAATGGCGGTCGAGGCGCGTTACTCTCCGGCGCCGACGGTGGATGTGCGTTACAATCCCGCTGCCTCATCCTCCTTAGTTCACACCCAGATATCCGTATATATGCTTTTCTTGCCTATGTTGATGCTACGTCTTCTTCCATGTTGCAGATATTTTGTACCCCTGCGCTCCTCCTCCCCCATCAATGATGTTGTTTTTCTCTCCAGAATTGTTGCTGGTGTTGTTAGTCGAGTTGTTGGAAGCCCTTCACATCTTTTGTTGCCTCAATCCGCCCACTCAACAGTCAGCAGTCATCATAGCACTAGGCTTCTTCATCTCCTGCTTGAGTCAGCGGTTCATGTGGAGGATCTGTCGTGTGTAAATGTCATGTGTGCCGATCCAAGGTAAGCTGTCTTTCATGTAAGATTATCCAGTGCTATAAGATCGGTTAGCCTTGATATAAAAACTATATAACATAGTTTAGAAATTAGTCTTTTTCTGGCTATAATATCTTTCTCTATTCAAATAAATATGTGATCTGGATGTTACTGATTACTCATGGAGTGATTTAATGGTGTTTCAGGCAAACATGAGTTGATGAGTATCAAAATGGGCACTGTCTGATCTATACTTTTTTGTTACTCCAGGTCCACAAGCGCAATGAAGGATTTTTCTCTCTCTTACAGTCATATGAAAAGGAGTCGCTGATAGATAAATCCTAGGACCATACTCCATGTACTTTCCTCCATTTATCTTTCAGCGAAATCATTTTTTTTCACATTGACGATATGTGCTCCAGCTTCATAATGTGTATACTTATATCAGATCAACATGAGTGTGTTATTACAGGTTGCAGACTTGCACTATGTATGCAAGTCATTTGTAGTTGTCTGGTAACCAGATCCATCTCTTCACTGGCTCTGCGGATATTTCCTACAAGTTATTGTTTCAACCTTTTATTATAGTGTGTATTACAGTATAAGAACGGCGTATAAAAAGTTCATTTGTTCTACTGGGCAATAGTTATTTTATTTGCATATTCATGTGACGAGCATGTAACATCTCTTTTTTCTCATGCTTAGGCTCTACCAGTGAATATATTATATAGCTCGCCAAGAATATGAGAGCCTTGGTTATGTACCGCCAAATTAGGCTTTGGTTAAATAGATATTACTAACTTCGGATTGTTATTCTACAAAATTTGATGCATTGTCTAGGTTAATATTACGAAGGATCTTAATACCACTGCAGATTTATGAAGAGTCGTGAAACAAAAATATGTATATGTTCTGGTTAATTTCGATCTAATCCAGGTCATGTATGGATTGGAACTGAAAATTCAGAGTCATTGTCGAGGAACTAAAGAAGATACGACTTGTCAGATCAGTTAGGCTCAACTCTCTAGAGTTTCCTTTTTTATTTTTGGTCCGTTTTGTATTTCTCCAGCAAGGGATAAATCACATATCTAGAGATAAGGTTGTGGAGCAACTTCTACTTTGCCAGCCATGCTACAATTACTAGGAGATTTTGCTTAGTTGATAGTCAAAACTCATTTTTGTTTTAGTTTCCATCTGAATTAGTTTTACAACTGAGTTTTCCTTGCTATGCAGTCCATGATTAATGGGTGTACTTTTAGTGGGCCAACGACCTGTTTTTTTTGCAAATAGCACTTTCTGTGGAGTTTCCTTCAATCATCACATATGTTCTAGTTGGTGCTCTCATGTATTTGCGGAAATTTGAAAATGTATTAATATATTTCACTTTTTCAAGTAGACAATATTTCATTCCATTTCCATTAAGTGTTGGTGCCAGGACGAATGACCGTCACGGGGTTCTTTTCCACACTGATGTTATATAAGTTCTCAATTTGGAAAAGAGGTAATGGCAGCAGTTACGCCATCTAGGCACTATTCCAGTGTCATGTCCATGATGTATCAATTGAGAACTTCCTTACTGATCAATTCTAGGGCGATAGTAACAATCAATAAAATCTGCTCATAGGTGAAGATCAAACGGTAGTTTTTCCTTTGAGGGTAGATCAGATGGTTGCTCTACATTACCTATCAATACGATTTAGACTTGTGATTTCATTTTCTCATATTTTGATAGGCGTTCATACAGATATGAGTAATGCAGTATACGTTAGAACCCTTTTTTGTGGGTATTTGTTGGAACCTTAACTTATAAAAACAGTTTTTTAAGTAACTTATTATAGATCCATTTTATAAAGACACATAAAGTTACATGATTAAATTAATTGCTAAGTATTGTTCGTTGTATTGCTATCGTGTGCGCAGTGGAGAATTTGGTACATATGGTTCACCTTGTCCCTATAATTCTTACCTTTTTTATCAGATATTCCCTCGTACTATACATGCTTTCCATCTTCGGAAGCTACTGGCTAACTATTGCACTCCTTCATTGCCAAACTCCCTCTTCTTTTGTGGTGGCAATCATTTTACAAGTCACCTTAATGTTTTATCTCTCATATATTCATAAATATAGCTACCATTTTATTGGAAAAATAAATGGGTGCAGCAACGCGCGCCGTCATGGGCTAGTACATGAATAAAGCATTACAACATCCAGATACAATCAAGGTCCGACTACGGAACCAAAATAAAAGAAGACTACCCAAAATGCTACACAGATCCCCGATCGTCCCAACTGGGCTCCACTACTGATCAACTGGAAACGGAACAACATAACGAACACGATCTTCATCGAGCTCCTCCTTGACACTGGTTGCGTCACCTGCATGGTTTCATCGGCACCTGCAAACTGGTTTTGGAAGTATCTGTGAGTCATGGGGACTCAGCAATCTCACACCCTCGCGATCAAAACTATTTAAGCTTATAGGTAGGGTAAAGGTATGGTGTGGAGCTGCAGCAAGCGACTAGCATATATGGTGGCTAACCTATTCGCAAAAGAGAGCGAGAAGAGAAGGCAAAGGCACGGTCGAACAACTATGATCAAGAAGTGATCCTAGAACAACCTACGTCAAGCATAACTCCAACACCGTGTTCACTTCCCGGACTCCGCCGAGAAGAGACCATCATGGCTACACACGCGGTTGATGCATTTTAATTAAATTAAGGTTTCAGGTTTTCTACAACCGGACATTAACAAATTCCCATCTGCCCATAACCGCGGGCACGGCTTTCGAAAGTTCAAATCCCCGCAGGGGTGTCCCAACTTAGCCCATAACAAGCTCTCACGGTCAACGAAGGATATTCCTTCTTCCAGGAAGACCCAATCAGGCTCGGAATCCCGGTTACAAGACATTTCGACAATGCTAAAACAAGACCACCAAAGCCACCCAGATGTGCCGACAAATCCCGATAGGAGTTGCACATATCTCGTTCTTAGGGCACACCGGATGAGCCAGACGTCGGGTAGGCCAGCCCAGAGTTGCCCCAGGTAGCTCCGGACATCGCTTAGTTTGGACCAACACTTAGAGAAGCACTGGCCCGGGGGTTTAAATAAAGATGACCCTTGAGCCGACCGACCCAAGGGAAAGAAAAGGCTAGGTGGAAAATGGTAAAACCAATGTTGGGCCTTGCCGGAGGAGTTTTATTCAAGGCGAACTGTCAGGGGGTTCCCATTACAACCCAACCGTGTAAGGAACGCAAAATCAAGGAACATAACACCGGTATGATGGAAACTAGGGCGACAAGAGTGGAACAAAACACCAGGCATAAGGCCGAGCCGTCCACCCTTTACCAAGTATATAGATGCATTAATTAAATAAGAGATATTGTGATATCCCAACAACAATCCATGTTCCAACATGGAACAACTCCAATCTTCACCTGCAACTAGCAACGCTATAAGAGGGGCTGAGCAAAGCAGTAACATAGCCAAACAACGGTTTGCTAGGACAAGGTGGGTTAGAGGTTTGACCTGGCAATATGGGAGGCATGATAAGCAAGTGGTAGGTATCGCAGCATAGGCATAGCAAAAGAGCGAGCATCTAGCAAGCAAAGATAGAAGTTATTTCGAGGGTATGGTCATCTTGCCTGAAATCCCGCAAGGAAGAAGAACGAGTCCATGAAGAATACAAACGGACGTAGTCGAACGAATCCTCACAAACGCGACGTTATCGGAACTAACCCAAAGAAGCAACACCGGAAAGAAAGCAAACAACATAGTAAACAATCATCACAAAAGCGTGGCACGATGCGCAAACAAGTATGATGCATGTCCGGTTTAAATAGGCATGGCAATATGCAACAAAAAATTCTACAAATTAAGTGGAGCTCAATATGCAACGAGTTGCATATTGACGAAGCACCTCATCAATTATTTAGTTCTCTCTCGTTTAGGTACTCAACAATATTAAATGTTGTTAACCATGTCAAGAGATGATACATAACAAAACTATACCATCTAAACAATTTAAATGGGTCCGGGTATAATAAACAACAAACCCGGTAAATCCCCATATGCATTAGTAATTTAATGCAAACAACAATTTTAAACATTTTAATTGTTGTTATCATGATGCGGATGACACGAACAAGTTTATGCAATGTTTATTAAAAGTTGACAAGAGCATTATGAAGCATTTTGTCATCGTGGCGGAAATGAAAAGGGGTGCCACGGCAACGATGACGGTAACGGTGCCACGGCAACGTTCCAGGTTCCGGTACTTGATTGAGATACCGATGCAAAGGGGAAATGTGCGGATGCGTGCAAAAGATGGTGGGCGCTCCCGGATACCGAGTTCCCACGGGTTAGTGGCATGGAAATGAGTGACAATACGGACATGGTGCAGACAAAGGGGGCATCTCATCCAACATGCATTCATTCGTTCACGGGCGTCGTCTCGGGGTTATACCTTCGAGGCTGGACTTTTCGGAATGGATCAAGTTCATAGCGGGAAGTAGGCGTTCTCGTGACGGCGGTAGTGGAAGTAGTCGTACATGACGACGGTAGAGGTACTCGCGACGGTAGTGGTACACGTTCGTTTCCGGAGAGGTACTTGACGAATTCAACGTTTTCGGGGCGACGGTAGTGGTACTTGGCAAAACGCATGTCAACGGTTGTTGTTCTCGTATCGTCATGGAGGTAGTCGTTCACTCAATGGTCTTATCGGAACATCGTCAACGGTAGAGATCCACCTTGGCATTCCGAAGGGGTACTTGTCGTCGTGGTACTTGGCAAAAAACACGTCGAGGGTACTTGTACTCGCATCATCGTGGGTACTTGTACTCGCATCATCGTGGAAGTAGTCATTCGGACTCCTGTGTGAACTTGCCGGTCTTGGTCTCCGTAGCGTAGTTGTGCAAAAGTGTCGTCGGGCTTGGATGAATCCAGAGGCGTGCACGAGCGGTGGTGATCTTGGAGGTATGTGACCGAAACATGGAGGTGGTCACGGTCAACGGAGGGACGTACGTGCGGGCGGTTCTGGCAGGCAGCAGCACTGCTCGTCCTTCTCGGTTGAGGCCGAGGCGAAGCAGGGCATGGCATGCAGACAGCGAGGCAAGGCAGCTCGGGGCGGCTGCGTGCCTCCAGGAGCGATGTAGGGCTGCAGGCGCGCGTGGAGAGAAGCCCGGTAGGGGAACTGACGGAGGGGAACAAAGGAGGCAAGGAGGCGCAGCCGCGGCCTGGACTCGGGTAGGAGCGGCAGAACGGATCAGAGTAGCAACGCTCGTGCTCAGAGGCGGGGCAGCGACTTCGCGGCGTAGACGGAAGAAGACGGCGACGCGAGGCAGGGGCATCGGAGTTGGCCTCCAGTGGTGGCTCGGGAGGCCCGGCGCGGCGGAGGGAACAACCACGACGGACGCTGGTCGTCGGCAGGGTCGCAGAGGACGGTGGGGAGGCATCGCAGGCCTGCTGATCGGGAGCTCGAGGTGACCGGGTTGGAGAAAGGAGGGCAGGTAGGGAGGACGAGGGGGAGAGGGAAGAGATAGCGGCGCTGTGGACCAGGGAGGATGACGGCTGCGGGCGCGGGGCCTCGCTCCTCCCCCTGGCGCTGCAAGGAAGGAGGAGGGGATCGAGGGCGCTGGCTTCTGGTGGCGGCGAGGGAACAAATCGAGGGAGAGGGAGATGAGTGCGGTGCAGGAGCTGGTCTTCGGGCCATCTAGGGTTAGGAGGGAGTGGGCCAGGGAGGCCGGCCGGCGTGGGAGGTTGGCCTAAGCCCAAGAAGGCCTGTGGGTGTGGGCTCTCTCTCCCTTCCTTCTCTTATTATTTTCTTTATCAGAAAACAAGAGAAGGCAAAGAAAGAAGGTGGGGGGTTAGGACACGAAGTTGGACTCGCGGATAAATTTCCTGGACTCACAAAAATGCGTATGATCCAAGAAAAATGGAGTGGCCATTTTTCAAAGTTTAAATTCAAACTCATTTGATTTAAATTCAAATGGTTCGAATAGGAAGTGAGGGTTAGGAAGGTCCAAAAAATGTTTGGATTTTTGGTGGAGCTCCGGAAAAAGATAAAAGAATTTATGGGCGAAGTTTGAGGAGCAAACTCGAATCAGAAAAGACATGTGATTATTTGCAAGTGTGTTTATGGGTGATTCCGAAAATGGAATATTTAATATAGCTCCATAATATCGGGAGGATATGTTATAAAGAGAATCACTATGTGAATTCCCTCGGTTTAAATGGACCGAAGATCCATACGGTTTATTTATTTGAATTGCAATAGATTGATGGCATGATGACATGATGACATGATGCAATGCACATGATGCAACGAACCAAAACGAAAACACCCAACAACACTCGGAAACATGGAAGGCATCTGAAGCTCCAGTCTTGGGGCGTCACAACACTCCACCACTACGAGAGGATCTCGTCCCGAGATCTAGAATGGCACCGGAGGGAAAACGGGAGAGAAAGAGAAGAGGTAAAACTAAGTTGCTTCTTGGACAACGAGTGAAACAACGAACTTTGAGAGGTTGAACAAATTTGAAAGAAAGAAAAACCACGAAGGTGAACAAAGTTTAAAAACACTCCGGTTAAAACAAGATAGAGGAGGAAAAAGAATGATATAATTTGGACAGCACTCCGATTGTAAATGGAAGGAATTAGAATCATGAACTTGACAAGATGAGAGGATACTTGATGAAATCAACAACACACTGCCTTTGGAACTGTTGAAAGAAAGGCACAATGGGTAAGAACGATTTCAGACGGCACTCCGGTTGAGAAGAGAGGCAAAAGTTGATAAGATGAGAGAACCTGAATGAAGGACATGACACTCCGATTGAATGGATAAACAAAAGGAAAGACCATGATCTTTGACAAAAAATGAGATGATGAGTTGAATAGAACAACATGACCAAACCTCCGGAAGAAATTAAAGAATGCAATGAAAAGAACGGAGAAGAAAACAACATGTTCTATATCAAATGAATCTGAGAGAGCATCCTGAAAGAAGGATTGAACGCAGTTGTTGGGAAATCAACAACAAAAAGGACAGGCTTGTTGAGGGCTTATGGAAAACATCTCAAAAACTTGAGGTGAAAACCTGCCACAAACGAAACAATTACTTGCTTGAGACCGACGAAGAGAAGAAAACATCTTTCATTGCGAGAATAGGAGGAAACTTGGATTATTGATAAGCACCCCAATAGCAACATTCCTTAGGGAAGGTTTTAGGTGAAATATAACCCAAGATAACTCCTGTAACGCCCCAAGACCGATGTGCCAGGTGTCCTCCAGTTTTTCACTGTTGTTGCCTTGTCATTGCTTGCGTGTCATGCATTGCATATCATGTCATCATGTGCATTTCATTTGCATACATGTTCGTCTCATGCATCCGAGCATTTTCCCCGTTGTCCGTTTTGCAATCCGGCACTCCTATGTCACCCGATGTCCCCTTTTACCTCTTTTCGTGTGCGGGTGTTAAATGTTTTCGGCTTGGACCGAGACTTGTCATGCGGCCTTGGTTTACTACTAGTAGACCGCCTGTCAAATTTCGTGCCATTTGGACTTCGTTTGATACTCCAACGGTTAACCAAGGGACCGAAAAGGCCTCGCGTGTGTTGCAGCCCAACACCCCTCCAAAGTGGCCCAAACCCCACCTAAACCTCCTCCATCATCTCGGTCGTTCGATCACGATTGCGTCGCCGAAAACCGCGCCTCATTTGGACTCTCCTAGCTCCCTCTACCTATATATATGTGGCTCTCCCCGATTTTTCGCGCAGTCCAAACCCTAGCTCCTCCTACCTCGCGCCACCGGACACTTTCTTCCACACCGAACATGTCCAGCCACCGCGCCGGACGAATCCGGGCACAACACGTCAGCGCCGTCGCTCCTCTCTCTCCTCCCCGCTGTCGGGCCCGCCCCGGGCCAGATCGGGCCGCCGCCGAGCGCCCCGCGCGCCTGCCCCGCCGCCCGGTTCTCCACCCGCGCCGCCTCGCTCGATGGCCGCGCCACCCGCGCCGCCGCAGCGCTCCGCGCCGGCCTCCGCACCTCCCGCTGGTGACGAGCTCACCGCCGCACCACCACGCCACCGCGCCGGCTGCCCGCGCCTCGCCGGAGCTCGCCGGCCACCGCAGCGCCTCCGGCCGGATCCTCCTCACTCCGGCGAGCTCTCCCTCCTACTCCGGCCACCTCGAGTTCATCGCCGACGAACCTCGGGAGGCGTGATGAACAGTGATCTCGGCGAGATCTAGATCCAGATCCAATTTCTCGGTTGACTTTTCATCCCTAACCCTAATTTTTATGCCATCTTCATCATGTCATAACTCTGTCATCGTTGCTCCGGTTCGTGCGTGTAGCATATCAAAATGTTCAACTCGACGAGTACATCATTTCATCTCATTGCATCATTTTCATTTGAGGTCATATTGATGCCCGAAATGCTGTTGAAAGAGGGCTATGTGATGAATATGTCAGATATGTTTCAGCAAATGGCCTTTTGTCATTTTTGCCATGATTAATGTGTGCATGCTATGATCCTGAGCTCTACATGTGTTTTGTTATATGCCATGTCATCTTTACAGGGGTGTATGCCATGTATTTTTGTGATATTTGTGGTGACTAGCACAAGCTTGCAAAGTAGCATAATCGTTAATGCTGATTTCAGGGACTTAGAATTTCACTGTCCTTGTCCTGATTTTGTTGTTATGCCATATGTTCATGTTGTTTCCTAGTGATCCGTGCCTCTTTTGAGGATGATCAGTAAGGATGTTTTGTTAATATTGTGGTGCTCTATACATCCATGTCTTTGTTTGCAATTATGGAGCAACCTAGCTTGAGTCAATCAAGCTCTACTTTTGCTATATCGTGAATCCTGGCAGATTGTTGACTTGTTAGCGATTTTGCCGAGGATGTTGCTAGTGATCCGTGCATGCTATGTTCTTGTTCTTGCCATGTCTAGCTTCTATGCCATGTATTCTTGATCGGTGTATGCTTAGTTTGTCATGCCATGCTCTGTAGTGAGTGCATCGAGCTCGTAAACATGCCTACTCGTTAACTGTTTGGCATGCTCCAGTTTTTCACCAAGTCTGAGATTTGTTTATGTTTTTGCTATGTTCACATACTTGCAATTGTATTTTCTGATCCCTTTTGGCTCAAGGTCACTAAGGGACTTTTGTTAAGTGCTTTGAGTAGCTTCATGTCATGTCTTGCTTTGCCATGTTAAGTTCCTGTAGCATGTAGTTTTCATGCTCCAAAGTGTGCTACCTGATGTTAAATTCCAGACTTGTGTTAATTTCACTAAGTCTGAAACCTATTATCATTTGCACTTTTGCCATGCTTGTTTGAACCTGTTAATGGATGAATTGGCCGTAGCTCGGTGTTAATCTTTTGTCAAGAATCTTGAGTGGATCCCTGCCATGTATTTTGTTGCCATGTTTGAGTGTTGTAGCATATTTAACTTGTTACATTTAGATGGCTACTTGTTGATTATCGCAGACCGGTGCCATATTTGTTTTGCTTGCCTTTTCCAAACCGTGCATCCGATTCCGGTGATCTTTATAATGATTTCAACCAAAATCACCTCACCTTTCCAGTGGCACTCTTGGATTTCCATGTTAAGGCCAGGTTCAATCATTTCTTTGCAAATCATGCATATGCATCGCATACCGCATCCCGCATATCATACCATGTTTTTGTGTCGGTGATCTTTATATCGATTTCAACCGAAATCACCTCACCTTTCCAGTGGCACTCTTGGATTTCCAAGTTGAGGCCAGGTTCGATCATTTATTTGCAAATCATGCATATGCATCGCATCCCGCATCCCGCATATCATACCATGTTCTTGTGTCGGTGATCTTTATATCGATTTCAACTGAAATCACCTCACCTTTCCAGTGGCACTCTTGGATTTCCAAGTTGAGGCCAGGTTCAATCATTTCTTTGCAAATCATGCATATGCATCGCATACCACATCCCGCATATCATATCATGTTCTTGTGTTGGTTGTTTACTATGTTGTGTGCTTCTTTCTGGTGCTGCTTCTTCGGGTTGGTTCCATTAACGTCGTGATTGTGAGGACCCGTTCGTCTACGTCTGTTTGTCTTCTTCATGGACTCATTCTTCTTCCTTGCAGGATTTCAGGCAAGATGACCATACCCTCGAAATCACTTCTATCTTTGATTGCTAGATGCTCGCTCTTTTGCTATGCCTATGCTGCGATACCTACCACTTGCTTATCATGCCTCCCATATTGTTAAGCCAAGCCTCTAACCCACCTTGTCCTAGCAAACCGTTGTTTGCCTATGTTACCGCTTTGCTCAGCCCCTCTTATAGCGTTGTTCATTGCAGGTGAAGATTGAAGTTTGTTCCTTGTTGGAACATGGAGATGTTGTTCCTTGTTGGAACATGTTTATTGTTGGGATATCACAATATCTCTTATTTAATTAATGCATCTATATACTTGGTAAAGGGTGGAAGGCTCGACCTTATGCCTGGTGTTTTGTTCCACTCTTGCCGCCCTAGTTTCCGTCATATCGGTGTTATGTTCCCGGATTTTGCGTTCCTTACGCGGTTGGGTTATAATGGCAACCCCTTGATAGTTCGCCTTGAATAAAACTCCTCCAGCAATGCCCAACATTGGTTTTACCATTCGTCACCTAGCCTTTTCTTTCCCTTGGGTCGGCCAGCCCAAGGGTCATCTTTAATTTAAACCCCCCCTGGGCCAGTGCTCCTCTGAGTGTTGGTCCAAACTGGAGCCCTGTGCAGCGCCCCCTCGGGGAAACTCGAGGTTTGGTTTTAGTTGTATGGAGCACTCATCTGAGTGTGCCCTGAAAACGAGATATGTGCAGCTCCTATCGGGATTTGTCGGCACATTCGGGCGGTGTTGCTGGACCTATTTTACTATTGTCGAAATGTCTTGTAACCGGGATTCCGAGCCTGATCGGGTCTTCCCGCTAGAAGGAATATCCTTCGTTGACCATGAGAGCTTGTGATGGGCTAAGTTGGGACACCCCTGCAGGGATTTGAACTTTCGAAAGCCGTGCTCGCGGTTATGGGCAGATGGAAATTTTTTAATGTCCGGTTGTAGAAAACTTGAAGTTGACCTTAATTAAAATGCATCAACCGCGTGTGTAACCATGATGGTCTCTTCTCGGCGGAGTCCGGGAAGTGAACACGGTGTTGGAGTTATGCTTGACGTAGGTTGTTCTAGGATTACTTCTTGATCATAGTTGTTCGACCGTGCTTTTGCCTTCTCTTCTCGCTCTCATTTGCGTATGTTAGCCACCAAATATGCTAGTCGCTTGTTGCAGCTCCACCTCATACCTTTTACCCTTCCTATAAGCTTAAATAGTATTGATCGCGAGGGTGCGAGATTGCTGAGTCCCCGTGACTCACAGATACTTCCAAAACCGGCTTGCAGGTGCCGTTGAACCGTGCAGATGACGCAACCGAGCTCGAGGAGGAGCTCGATGAAGATCTTGTCCTTTGTGTTGTTTCGTTCTAGTTGATCAGTAGTGGAGCCCAGTTGGGGTCGATCGGGGATCTGTGTAGCATTTGGGGTAGTCTTCTTTTATTTTGGTTCCGTAGTCGGACCTTGTGTGTATCTGGATGATGTAATGCTTTAATTCATGTATTGTGTGAAGTGGCGATTGTAAGACAACTATGTATCTCTTTCCCTTATGTATTACATGGGTTGTGTGAAGATTACCTCACTTGCGACATTGCTTTCAATGCGGTTATGCCTCTAAGTCGTGCTTCGACACGTGGGAGATATAGCCGCATCGAGGGCGTTTACAAGTTGGTATCAGAGCCTTCCCCGACCTTAGGAGCCCCCTGCTTGATCGAATAGCTGGCGTTGTTGAGTCTAGAAAAATGTTTTGTGTCTTTTAGGAATTATATATATCAGAGAGTTAGGACTTCTTTTTACTCCTCAGTCCCTTCGTCGCTCTGGTGAGGCATCCTGACGTAGAGTTTTAACTCTTCTCTTCTCAAATTTCACTAAAAAAATTTAGGATCACGCGTGTATCTTGGAATCGTTCCGATGGTTTTGTGACGAGAATATTGTTCTTGGTGCCTCCTGACATTTAGGGGTTGTGGCAGTGTCCCGGGGAGTTGATCTCCTAGATGTTGTCGTCACAATTTTATCGTTGCAGTTCTGGAATACCTGAGTTTAGTTTCGCCGACATCGAAAATCTCTTTTTTGCAGTTGTTGGTGAGATAACCTCGACTCCACCTAGTACTGGGGCGGGAGTTCGGGAGTATTGCCATAACTCGTATAACGGATGCTTTTCGAAGGTTGAGGTAGACGATTTCCGAAGGTTTCTTGGTTATGTGTTCAAGGATGGATACAGCTGGATGTAGGATTTGCTAGTTTTGGGTGAGATATTATGCTTCCCCTGTATCCCCAACACCTGATTGCATAACCGTAAAATTTCGGGAGTTTATAAGTGGGAATTCAAGTAGCTCTTAGGATATTTTTCCGACAGATGTATGATATGAAATTGGGGTTCGACGTCTAGTGGTCCGCCTATCCACGGTTGGTTTTACAGTGGTCTCGTTGTGTCTTAAAGAGTCCTTGGCTATGCCGACTCGGGGATGCTTCATATGTCATGTGCACTGCCTTGTACATGATGGTGGTGTACGATCGAGCCCGTGTAGGCCCCACCATGAAAACTTCGGACAAAATCTCTATCATATGTTTGTTCCGGCTTATTTTGCAAGCCAATCCTTTGTTTTGTTTTGGTTTGTGGTATTCGAGTTGCTTCGAAGTCAAATGTTGATTACATACCGTCCCCAAATGGTGTTCTCATACTCTGATGTGAATACCAATCCTTCATGATCATCGAGATTGTCATGTCAATCCTTTTCAACCGGTGTTTGCTTCATCCGTTCCAAGTTGTCTTTGTTTTCCCGCCCACCCACCCTTTTTTCTTCAAGGAATCCGATGTCTTAATCAAGTATCCATCTTATTGATGTGAAGTCTCTCCATTCTTTCAATCAATGTTCTTACCCGGTGGTTTTTATGAAGATGCTCTACTAGTTCATCATTCTTCGCTCTTTTTCTTCTTCGGTGGAACCAATTCAAGCTTTGTTGATCGTATTCTTTTCTCGTTTCAAATGCCTTCTCTTACCGGTGCACCTCTTATTCTTTCACCTCTCGCTATTCTTTTGTTCCGGAGTGCTCAAGATATCTTGAAGATTTGTGTTTCCACTTTGCATTCGTTCAAGATCTTTCGAGGATGTTCTCACGTTCAAGCATTTTAATTCAACCAGTGGAATCTCTCTTTTCAAGCAATTGTTCAATGGTGTATCTTTTGAGTGGGCCCATAACCCACAGTTTTTTTCCTAGGATCTTACCTCACTCTTCTATTTTCCCAGAGCTATTCTCAAACCTTTTGAAGTTTGACGTAAGAATGAATTATCATCAGTCAAATGCCTTCTACTAGATCTTTCATAATTCTTTTCATCGGTGGTTCAACCTTTCCAATTCCGGAGTACCTCAATAATTCTTGGTGGTGTTTCTCATCGTCATTATCAACATTTGAAGACCGAAGAAGATTTTTCCTAAATATCTAACTCCATTCTCTTCAAGATTCATGATGCTAGCTTGCAGCCATTCTCTCATAATTGTTTTTTATTGTGAGAATTCATTTCACCCATCCGGAGCATTTCATGAGTTGTTTTCCATTTCTTTTATCCGAAGGCCATCAATTCAGGTTATTCATCCTCAGCTTTCAACAGTTGTTTTTTCAAATCTTACCGGTGCATCATTCAAGTGATCTCTAATCAGTTCGTGATCCCTTCGTTCTCATGGATCTAAATTCTCTCAAGCATCTTCGTTTATTTGCTAATTCTTCCTGGTGTTTCTTTACCTTTACTTCGTTCATTTTCAATTCATACAGTGGTTCGTTCAAGAGTTCTATTCTTGGGTTATCATATCAATTTATTCGTTGTTTCAACCCTTCCGGTGGTTCATTGAAGACCTTCTCAAGTTTGATTTATATCTCTCTTAATCTTTTCAACGAGAATAAGTAGTATGCCAAATCCGTTGCTTGCCATCAATTTAAATTGGTGAAGGATATGCATAACATAATTCTTATTCTTGTTTCATCGAGTAAATTCAATTCTTGCTTTCCGGAGTGGTTCATCATATCACATTCTCGGTTCGAGATGCTTCATCTTTTCTTTTTCAGAGTTGCTCATGATGAATAAATTCTTGTTTTCAGTTGTTCTTCTTTCTTTTTCCCGGAGTTCCAAGCTCTGGCAATTATATCACCACGGAGATCCATCTAAATCATTGCAAGGATTCACCTTGTGTTTTCAACTTCTCTTTCTTTTCGTTTGATCATTTTTTTACCAGAGTTCTTCATGGAGGCTCTACATGGTGGTTCATCAAGAATTCAATTTCTTCTCGAAGTGTTTCATCAAGTTTCTTTTCAGAGGAGCTCAAGTATTCTTCATCTTGCAATCCGGAGTGCAATTCTCTCTTCCATATCATTGGAGGTGGTATTATGTCATTCTTGATAATTTGAGTTCATGTTTCATGATTCACAGGTTGTTAAGAATGGGGTATTGTAAATCCATCAATCTCTTCATTGGAGTTATCTTGGGTTATATTTCACCTAAAACTTTCCCTAAGGATTGCTGCTAATTATGGTGCTTACAAATGACCCAAGTTCTTCATTATCCTCCCGGTGAAATAGCTTCTCGTCTCCTTGTAATATCAATCCAATCAAAAAAAAATCGTGAGTGGCAAGTTGTCACCTCATAATTTTGAGATGTCCTCTACAAGACCATATCAAGCTTATCCTTTCATTGTTGGTTTTCCAACAACTCCGTTCGAACCTTCTCCTAAGGATGCCTTTTCAAGCTCTCTTGTGACAGAAGTTGACTTTTTCTTCTCCATTCTCCTATTTCAATTATCTATCTTCTATTCTTTTGTTTCGGAGGCATTGTGATGTTGCTCTCTTCTACCCATCTTCTTGTTTTGTCATGATAGTGTTCTTTTCTTTGCTGATCCATTCAACCAGAGTGTCATGTTTTCTTTCGAGCTCTCTCATCTTATCAAATTTTGCATCCCTTCTCAACCGGAGTGCTATCCGAATTTGTTCTTCCTTATTAATCTTTCCTACCGGAGTGCTTTCAACTTTGTTCTTCCTTGTTCCTCTTGCCTATCGGAGTGTTTTCAAATTTGTCATCTCCGTTGTATTCTTTTCTCGAAATGGCTTAACCTTTTCAAGGTTCTTTGGTTTCACTCGTTTGTCAAAGAAGCAACTTAGTTTCATCTCTTCTCTTTCTTTTCTGTTGTCCCTCTGGTGCCATTCTAGATCTTGGGACGAGATCCTCTCGTAGTGGTGGAGTGTTGTAACGCCCCGAGACCGATGTGCCAGGTGTCCTCCAGTTTTTCGCTGTTGTTGCCTTGTCATTGCTTGCGTGTCATGCATTGCATATCATGTCATCATGTGCATTTCATTTGCATACATGTTCGTCTCATGCATCCAAGCATTTTCCCCGTTGTCCGTTTTGCAATCCGGCGCTCCTATGTCACCCGGTGTCCCCTTCTATCTCTTTTCGTGTGCGGGTGTTAAACGTTTTTGGATTGGACCGAGACTTGTCATGCGGCCTTGGTTCACTACCGGTAGACCGCCTGTCAAGTTTCGTACCATTTCGACTTCGTTTGATACTCCAATGGTTAACCGAGGGACCGAAAAGGCCTCGCGTGTGTTGCAGCCCAACACCCCTCCAAAGTGGCCCAAACCCCACCTAAACCTCCTCCACCGAAAACTGCGCCTCATTTGGACTCTGCTAGCTCCCTCTACCTATATATATGTGGCTCTCCCCGATTTTTCGCGCAGTCCAAACCCTAGATCCTCCTACCTCGCGCCACCGGACACTTTCTTCCACACCGAACATGTCCAGCCACCACGCCGGACGAATCCGGCCACGACACGTCAGCGCCGCCGCTCCTCTCTCTCCTCCCCGCCGCCGGTCCCGAGGGAGCCCAGATCGGGCCTGCCCCGGGCCAGATCGGGCCGCCGCCGAGCGCCCCGCGCGCCTGCCCCGCCGCCCGGTTCTCCACCCGCGCTGCCTCGCTCGATGGCCGCACCACCCGCGCCGCCGCAGCGCTCCGCGCCGGCTGCCTGCGCCTCGCCGGAGCTCGCCGTCCACCGCAACGCCTCCGGCCGGATCCTCCTCACTCCGGCGAGCTCTCCCTCCTACTCCGGCCACCTCGAGTTCATCGTCAACGAACCTCGGGAGGCGTGATGAAAAGTGATCTCGGCGAGATCTAGATCTAGATCCAATTTCTCGGTTGACTTTTCGTCCCTAACCCTAATTTTTATGCCATCTTCATCATGTCATAACTCTGTCATCGTTGCTCCAATTCGCACGTGTAGCATATCAAAATGTTCGTCTCGACGAGTACATCATTTCATCTCATTGCACCATTTTCATTTGAGGTCATCTTGATGCACGAAATTCTGTTGGAAGAGGGCTATGTCATGAATATGTCAGATATGTTTCAGCAAATGGCCTTTTGTCATTTTTGCCATGATTAATGTGTGCATGCTATGATCCTAAGCTCTACATGTGTTTTGTTATATGCCATGCCATCTTTACAGGGGTGTATGCCATGTATTTTTGTGATATTTGTGGTGACTAGCACAAGCTTGCAAAGTAGCGTAATCGTTAATGCTGATTTCAGGGACTTAGAATTTCACACTGTCCTTGTCCTGATTTTGTCGTTATGCCATATGTTCATGTTGTTTCCTAGTGATCCGTGCCTCTTTTGAGGATGATCAGTAAGGATGTTTTGTTAATATTGTGGTGCTCTATCCATCCATGTCTTTGTTTGCAATTATGGAGGACCCTAGATTTAGTCAATCGAGCTCTACTTTTGCTATATCGTGAATCCTGGCAGATTGTTGACTTGTTAGCGATTTTGCCGAGGATGTTGTTATTGATCCGTGCATGCTATATTCTTGTTCTTGCCATGTATAGCTTCTGTGTCATGTATTCTTGATGGGTGTATGCTTAGTTTGTCATGCCATACTCTGTAGTGAGTGGATCGAGCTCGTAAACATCCTACTCGTTAACTGTTTTGCATGCTCCAGTTTTTCACTAAGTCTGAGATTTGTTTATGTTTTTGCTATGTTCACATGCTTGCAATTGTATTTTCTGATCCCTTTTGGCTCAAGGTCACTAAGGGACTTTTGTTAAGTGCTTTGAGTAGCTTCATGTCATGTCTTGCTTTGCCATGTTAAGTTCCTGTAGCATGTAGTTTTCATGCTCCAAAGTGTGCTACTTGATGTTAAATTACAGACTTGTGTTAATTTCACTAAGTCTGAAACCTGTTATCATTTGCAGTTTTGCCATGCTTGTTTGAACCTGTTAATGGATGAATTGGCCGTCGCTCATTGTTCATCTTTTGTCAAGCATCTTGAGTGGATCCCTTCCATGTATTTTGTTGCCATGTTTGAGTGTTGTAGCATATTTAATTTGTTAAATTTAGATGGCTACTTGCTGATTATCGTAGACCAGTGACATATTTGTTTTGCTTGCCTTTTCCAAACCGTGCATCCAATTCCGGTGATCTTTATATCGATTTCAACCGAAATCACCTCACCTTTGCAGTGGCACTCTTGGATTTCCAAGTTGAGGCCAGGTTCAATCATTTCTTTGCAAATCATGCATATGCATCGCATACCGCATCCCACATATCATACCATGTTCTTGTGTCGGTGATCTTTATATCGATTTCAACCGAAATCACCTCATCTTTCCAGTGGCACTCTTAGATTTCCAAGTTGAGGCCAGGTTCAATCATTTCTTTGCAAATCAAGCATATGCATCGCATACCGCATCCCGCATATCATACCATGTTCTTGTGTCGGTGATCTTTATATCGATTTCAACCGAAATCACCTCACCTTTCCAGTGGCACTCTTGGATTTCCAAGTTGAGGCCAGGTTCAATCATTTCTTTATAAATCATGCATATGCATCGCATACCGCATCCCACATATCATACCATGTTCTTGTGTTGGTTGTTTACTATGTTGTGTGCTTCTTTCCGGTGCTGCTTCTTCGGGTTGGTTCCGTTAACATCGTGATTGTGAGGACCCGTTCGTCTACGTCTGTTTGTCTTCTTCATGGACTCATTCTTCTTCCTTGCAGGATTTCAGGCAAGATGACCATACCCTCGAAATCACTTCTATCTTTGATTGCTAGATGCTCGCTCTTTTGCTATGCCTATGCTGCGATACCTACCACTTGCTTATCATGCCTCCCATATTGTTAAGCCAAGCCTCTAACCCACCTTGTCCTAGAAAACCGTTGTTTGCCTATGTTACCGCTTTGCTCAGCCCCTCTTATAGCGTTGTTCATTGCAGGTGAAGATTGAAGTTTGTTCCTTGTTGGAACATGGAGATGTTGTTCCTTGTTGGAACATGTTTATTGTTGGGATATCACAATATCTCTTATTTAATTAATGCATCTATATACTTGGTAAAGGGTGGAAGGCTCGGCCTTATGCCTGGTGTTTTGTTCCACTCTTGCCGCCCTAGTTTCCGTCATATCGGTGTTATGTTCCCGGATTTTGCGTTCCTTACGCGGTTGGGTTATAATGGGAACCCCTTGACAGTTCGCCTTGAATAAAACTCCTCCAGCAATGCCCAACATTGGTTTTACCATTCGCCACCTAGCCTTTTCTTTCCCTTGGGTCGGCCAGCCCAAGGGTCATCTTTATTTTAAACCCCCCCGGGCCAGTGCTCCTCTGAGTGTTGGTCCAAACTAGAGCCCTGTGCAGCGCCCCCTCGGGGAAACTCGAGGTTTGGTTTTAGTTGTATGGAGCGCTCATCTGAGTGTGCCCTGAGAACGAGATATGTGCAGCTCCTATCAGGATTTGTCGGCACATTTAGGCGGTGTTGCTGGACTTGTTTTACCATTGTCGAAATGTCTTGTAATCGGGATTTCGAGCCTGATCGGGTCTTCCCGCTAGAAGGAATATCCTTCGTTGACCGTGAGAGCTTGTGATGGGCTAAGTTGGGACACCCCTGCAGGGATTTGAACTTTCGAAAGCCGTGCGCGCGGTTATGGGCAGATGGGAATTTGTTAATGTCCGGTTGTAAAAAACTTGAAGTTGACCTTAATTAAAATGCATCAACCACGTGTGTAACCGTGATGGTCTCTTCTCGGTGGAGTCCGGGAAGTGAACACGGTGTTGGAGTTATGCTTGACGTAGGTTGTTCTAGGATCACTTCTTGATCATAGTTGTTTGACCGTGCTTTTGCCTTCTCTTCTCGCTCTCATTTGCGTATGTTAGCCACCAAATATGCAAGTCGCTTGCTGCAGCTCCACCTCATACCTTTTACCCTTCCTATAAGCTTAAATAGTCTTGATCGCGAGGGTGCGAGATTGCTGAGTCCCCGTGACTCACAGATACTTCCAAAACCAGCTTGTAGGTGCCGTTGAACCGTGCAGATGACGCAACCGAGCTCGAGGAGGAGCTCAATGAAGATCTTGTCCTTTGTGTTGTTTCGTTCTAGTTGATCAGTAGTGGAGCCCAGTTGGGGTCGATCGGGGATCTGTGTAGCATTTGGGGTAGTCTTCTTTTATTTTGGTTCCGCAGTCGGACCTTGTGTGTATCTGGATGATGTAATGCTTTAATTCATGTATTGTGTGAAGTGGCGATTGTAAGCCAACTATGTATCTCTTTCCCTTATGTATTACATGGGTTGTGTGAAGATTACCTCACTTGCGACATTGCTTTCAATGCGGTTATGCCTCTAAGTCGTGCTTCGACACGTGGGAGATATAGCCGCATCGAGGGCGTTTACAAGTTGGTATCAGAGCCTTCCCCGACCTTAGGAGCCCCCTGCTTGATCGAATACCTGGCATTGTTGAGTCTAGAAAAATGTTTTGAGTCATTTAGGAATTATATATATCGGAGAGTTAGGACTTCTTTTTACTCCTCAGTCCCTTCGTCGCTCTGGTGAGGCATCCTGACGTAGAGTTTTGACTCTTCTCTTCTCAAATTGCACTAAAAAAATTTAGGATCACGCGGGTATCTTGGAATCATTCCGATGGTTTTGTGACGAGAACATTGTTCTTGGTGCCTCCTGACATTTAGGGGTTGTGGCGGTGTCCCGGGGAGTTGAGCTCCGAGATGTTGTCGTCACAATTTTATCGTTGCAGTTCTGGAATACCTGAGTTTAGTTTCGCCGACATCGAAAATCTCTTTTATGCAGTTGCTGGTGAGATAACCTCGACGCCACCCGGTACTGGGGCGGGAGTTCGGAATGATTAAGAGGTGCACCGGCATAAGAAAAGCATTGGGCAAAATGAAAGGACTATGCTCAATACCAAGGCTTGAATTGCATCCACCGGAGACGGAAAAGAATGAAGAATGATGAACTAGTAGAGCATCTTCAAGAGAACCACCGGGTAAGAACATTGATTGAAAAGAATGAAGAGAGTTCACGTGAATAAAATAGATACTTGATTAAGAAGTCTGAGTCCTTGAAGCAAAAGGGTGGGTGGGCGGGAAAACAAAGGCAACTTGAAGACGGATGAAACAAACATCATTGAGAAGAACTGATAATTGATCTTGCGGGTGTTGAAATGATCGGATCCACTTGAAGAGAAACACACCGGTTGAAAAGGATTGGCATGACGATCTCGATTGTCATGAAGGATTAGTATTCACATAGAAATATGAGAACACTACTTAGAAAAGGTATGGAATCAACATTTGGCTCTGAAGCAACTTGAATACCACAATTGAGAACAAAACAAAGGATTGGCTTGCAAAATAGGCCGGAACAAACATATGATAGAGATTTCATCCGAAGTTTCATGGTGGGGCCCACACGGGCTCAATCGTACAACACCATCATGTACAAGGCAGTGCACATGACATACGAAGCGTCCCCGAGTCAGCATAGCCAAGGACTCTTTAATACACAACGAGACCACTGTAAAACCAACCGTGGATAGGCGGACCACTAGACGTCGAACCCCAATTTCATATCATACATCTGTCGGAAAGATATCCTAAGAGCTACTTGAATTCCCACTTATAAACTCCCAAAAACTTTCCGGTTATGCAATCAGGTGTTGGCGATACAGGGGAAGCATAATATCTCACCCAAAACTAGCAAATCCTACATCCAGCTGTATCCATCCTTCAACACATAACCAAGAAACCTTCGGAAATCATTTACCTCAACCTTCGAAAAACATCCGTTATACGAGTTATGGCAATACTCCCGAACTCCCGCCCCAGTACTGGGTGGCGTCGAGGTTATCTCACCAACAACTGCATAAAAGAGATTTTCGATGTCGGCGAAACTCAGGTATTCCAGAATCTCAACGATAAAATTGTGACGACAACACCTCGGAGCTCAACTCTCCGGGACACTGCCACAACCCCTAAACGTTAGGATGCACCAAGAACAATGTTCTCGTCACAAAACCATCGGAACATTCCAAGATACCCGCGTGATCCTAAAAACATTAGTGAAATTTGAGAAGAGAAGAGTCAAAACTCTACGTCAGGATGCCTCACCAGAGCGACGAAGGGACTAAGGAGTAAAAAGAAGTCCTACTCTCCGATATATATAATCCTAAATGACTCAAAACATTTTTCTAGACTCAACAACACCAATGATTCGATCAAGCAGGGGGCTCCTAAGGTCGGGGAAGGCTCTGATACCAACTTGTAACGCCCACATGCGGCTATATCTCCCATGTGTCGAAGCACGACTTAGAGGCAGAACCGCATTGTAAGCAATGTCGCAAGTGAGGTAATCTTCACACAACCCATGTAATACATAAGGGAAAGAGATACATAGTTGGCTTACAATCGCCACTTCACACAATACATGAATAAAGCATTACAACATCAAGATACAATTAAGGTCCGACTACGGAACCAAAATAAAAGAAGACTACCCCAAATGCTACACAGATCGCTGATCGTCCCAACTGGGCTCCACTACTGATCAACTGGAAACGGAACAACATAACGAACACGGTCTTCATCGAGATCCTCCTTGACCTTGGTCGCGTCACCTGCATGGTTTCATCGGCACCTGCAAACTGGTTTTGGAAGTATCTGTGAGTCACGGGGACTCAGCAATCTCACACCCTCGCGATTAAGACTATTTAAGCTTATAGGTAGGCTAAAGGTATGATGTGGAGCTGCAGCAAGCGACTAGCATATATGGTGGCTAACCTATTCACAAAAGAGAGCGATAAGAGAAGGCAAAGGCATTGTCGAACAACTATGATCAAGAAGTGATCCTAGAACAACCTGCGTCAAGCATAACTCCAACACCGTGTTCACTTCCCGGACTCCGCCGAGAAGAGATCATCACAGCTACACACGCGGTTGATGCTTTTTAATTAAATTAAGGTTTCAGGTTTTCTATAACCGGACATTAACAAATTCCCATCTGCCCATAACCGCGGGCACGGCTTTCGAAAGTTCAAATCCCCGCAGGGGTGTCCCAACTTAGCCCATAACAAGCTCTCACGGTCAACGAAGGATATTCCTTCTTCCAGGAAGACCCAATCAGGCTCGGAATCCCGGTTACAAGACATTTCGACAATGCTAAAACAAGACCACCAAAGCCACCCAGATGTGCCGACAAATCCCGATAGGAGCTGCACATATCTCGTTCTTAGGGCACACCGGATGAGCCAGACGTCGGGTATGCCAGCCCAGAGTTGCCCCAGGTAGCTCCGGACATCGCTTAGTTTGGACCAACACTTAGAGAAGCACTGGCCCGGGGGTTTAAATAAAGATGACCCTTGAGCCGACCGACCCAAGGGAAAGAAAAGGCTAGGTGGCAAATGGTAAAACCAATGTTGGGCCTTGCCGGAGGAGTTTTATTCAAGGCGAACTGTCAGGGGGTTCCCATTATAACCCAACCGTGTAAGGAACGCAAAATCAAGGAACATAACACCGGTATGATGGAAACTAGGGCGACAAGAGTGGAACAAAACACCAGGCATAAGGCCAAGCCTTCCACCCTTTACCAAGTATATAGATGCATTAATTAAATAAGAGATATTGTGATATCCCAACAACAATCCATGTTCCAACATGGAACAACTCCAATCTTCACCTGCAACTAGCAACGCTATAAGAGGGGCTGAGCAAAGCGGTAACATAGCCAAACAACGGTTTGCTAGGACAAGGTGGGTTAGAGGTTTGACCTGGCAATATGGGAGGCATGATAAGCAAGTGGTAGGTATCACAGCATAGGCATAGCAAAAGAGCGAGCATCTAGCAAGCAAAGATAGAAGTGATTTCGAGGGTATGGTCATCTTGCCTGAAATCCCGCAAGGAAGAAGAACAAGTCCATGAAGAAAACAAACGGACGTAGTCGAACGAATCCTCACAAACGCGACGTTATCGGAACTAACCCAAAGAAGCAACACCAGAAAGAAAGCAAACAACATAGTAAACAATCATCACAAAAGCATGGCACGATGCGCAAACAAGTATGATGCATGTCCGATTTAAATAGGCATGGCAATATGCAACAAAAAATTCTACAAATTAAGTGGAGCTCAATATGCAACGATTTGCATATTGACGAAGCACCTCATCAATTATTTAGTTCTCTCTCGTTTAGGTACTCAACAATATTAAATGTTGTTA
This sequence comes from Triticum aestivum, assembly GCF_018294505.1. Classification (NCBI taxonomy): domain Eukaryota; kingdom Viridiplantae; phylum Streptophyta; class Magnoliopsida; order Poales; family Poaceae; genus Triticum; species Triticum aestivum. Next base: position 256,057,324 of record NC_057812.1, on the reverse strand, counting down.
ACCATGTCAAGAGATGATACATAACAAAACTATACCATCTAAACAATTTAAATGGGTCCGGGTATAATAAACAACAAACCCGGTAAATCCCCATATGCATTAGTAATTTAATGCAAACAACAATTTTAAACATTTTAATTGTTGTTATCATGATGCGGATGACATGAACAAGTTTATGCAATGTTTATTAAAAGTTGACAAGAGCATTATGAAGCATTTTGTCATCGTGGCTGAAACGAAAAGGGGTGCCACGGCAACGATAACGATAACGGTGCCACAGCAATGTTCCGGGTTCCGGTACTTGATTGAGATACCGATGCAAAGGGGAAATGTGCGGATGCGTGCAAAAGATGGTGGGGCGCTCCCGGATACCGGGTTCCCACGGGTTAGTGGCATGGAAACGAGTGACAATACGGACATGGTGCAGACAAAGGGGGCATCTCATCCAACATGCATTCATTCGTTCACGGGCGTCGTCTCGGGGTTATACCTTCGAGGCTGGACTTTTCGGAATGGATCAAGTTCATAGCGGGAAGTAGGCGTTCTCGTGACGGCGGTAGTGGAAGTAGTCGTACATGACGACGGTAGAGGTACTCACGACGGTAGTGGTACACATTCATTTCCGGAGAGGTACTTGACGAATCCAACGTTTTCGGGGCGACGGTAGTGGTACTTGGCAAAACGCATGTCAACGGTTGTTGTTCTCGTATCATCATGGAGGTAGTCGTTCACTCAATGGTCTTATCGGAACATCGTCAACGGTAGAGATCCACCTTGGCATTCCGAAGGGGTACTTGTCGTCATGGTACTTGGCAAAAAACACGTCGAGGGTACTTGTACTCGCATCATCGTGGAACTAGTCGTTCGGGCTCCCGTGTGAACTTGCCAGTCTTGGTCTCCGCAGCGTAGTTGTGCAAAAGTTTCGTCGGGCTTGGATGAATCCAGAGGCGTGCACGAGCGGTGGTGATCTTGGAGGTATGTGACCGAAACATGGAGGTGGTCACGGTCAACGGAGGGACGTACGTGCGGGCGGTTCTGGCAGGCAGCAGCACTGCTCGTCCTTCTCGGTTGAGGCCGAAGCGAAGCAGGGCATGGCGAGCAGACAGCGAGGCAAGGCAGCTCGGGGCAGCTGCATGCCTCTAGGAGCGAGGTAGGGCTGCAGGCGCTCGTGGAGAGAAGCCCGGTAGGGGAACTGACGGAGGGGAACGAAGGAGGCAAGGAGGTGCAGCCGCGGCCTGGACTCGGGAAGGAGCGGCAGAATGGATCAGAGCAGCAGCGCTCATGCTCAGAGGTGGGGCATTGACTTCGTGACGTAGATGGAAGAAGAGGGCGACGCGAGGCAGGGGCGTCAGAGTTGGCCTCCAGTGGCGGCTCGGGAGGCCCGGCGCGGTGGAGGGAACAACCACGGCGGGCGGTGGTCGTCGGCAGGGTCGCAGAGGACGGTGGAGAGGCGTCGCAGGCCTGCTGATCGGGAGCTCGAGGTGACCGGGTTGGAGAAAGGAGGGCAGGTAGGGAGGACGGAGGGGAGAGGGAAAGAGGTAGCGGCGCTATGGACCAGGGAGGACGACGGCTACGGGCGCGGGCCTCGCTCCTCCCCCTGGCGCTGCAAGGAAGAAGGAGGGGATCGAGGGCGATGGCTTCTGGCGGCGGCGAGGGAACGAATCGAGGGAGAGGGAGAAGAGTGTGGTGCAGGAGCTGGGCTTCGGGCCATCTAGAGTTAGGAGGGAGTGGGCCAGGGAGGCCGGTCGGCGTGGGAGGTTGGCCTAATCCCAAGAAGGCCTGTGGGTGTGGGCTCTCTCTCCCTTCCTTCTCTTATTATTTTCTTTATCAGAAAACAAGAGAAGACAAAGAAAGAAGGTGGGGGGTTAGGACACGAAGTTGGACTCGCGGATAAATTTCCCGGACTCACAAAAATGTGTATGATCCAAGAAAAATGGAGTGGCCATTTTTCAAAGTTTAAATTCAAACTCATTTGATTTAAATTCAAATGGTTCGAATAGGAAGTGAGGGTTAGGAAGGTCCAAAAAATGTTTGGATTTTTGGTGGAGCTCCGGAAAAAGATAAAAGAATTTATGGGCGAAGTTTGAGGAGCAAACTCGAATCAGAAAAGACATGTGATTATTTGCAAGTGTGATTATTTGCAAGGTCCAAAAAATGTTTGGATTTTTGGTGGAGCTCCATAATATCTGGAGGATATGTTATAAAGAGAATCACCATGTGAATTCCCACGGTTTAAATGGACCGAAGATCCATACGGTTTATTTGTTTGAGTTGCAATAGATTGATGGCATGATGACATGATGACATGATGCAATGCACATGATGCAACGAACCAAAACGAAGACACCCGACAACACTCGGAAACATGAAAGGCTTCTGAAGCTCCGGTCTTGGGGCGTCACAGAGAAGAAGGAAGGAGAGGAGAGGGAGAAGGAAAGAGGAGGGGCGTCGCCCCCTCCCTAGTCCAATTCGGACCAGCCCATGCGGGGGCGCGCAGCCTCCCGTTGTGGCCCTTCTCTCCTTTCCACTAAGGCCCATGAAGACCCAATACTTCCCCCGGCGAATTCCCGTAACTCTCTTGTACTCCGAAAAATACCCGAACCACTCAGAACCTTTCCGTTGTCCAAATATAGCCTTCCAATATATTGATCTTTACGTCTCGACCATTTCGAGACTCCTCGTCATGTCCGTGATCACATCCGGGACTCTGAACAACCTTTGGTACATCAAATCACATAACTCATAATACATATCATCATCGAACGTTAAGCGTGCGGACCCTACGGGTTCGAGAACTATGTAGACATGACCGAGACTCATCTCCGGTCAATAACCATTAGCGGAACCTGGATGCTCATATTGGTTCCTACATATTCTACGAAGATCTTTATCGGTCAAACCGCATAACAACATACGTTGTTCCCTTTGTCATCGGTATGTTACTTGCCCGAGATTCGGTCGTCGGTATCATCATACCTAGTTCAATCTCGTTACCAGCAAGTCTCTTTACTTGTTCCGTAATGCATCATCTGTAACTAACTCATTAGTTACATTGCTTTCAAGGCTTATAGTGATGTGCATTATCGAGAGGGTCCAGAGATACCTCTCCGATACACGGAGTGACAAATCCTAATCTCAATCTACGCCAACTCAAAAAACACCATCGGAGACACCTGTAGAGTATCTTTATAATCACCTAGTTACGTTGTGACGTTTTATAGCACACAAGGTGTTCCTCTAGTATTCGGGAGTTGCATAATCTCATAGTCATAGGAACATGTATAAGTTATGAAGAAATCAGTAGCAATAAAATAAACAATCATAATGCTAAGCTAACGGATGGGTCTTGTCCATCACATCATTCTCTAATGATGTGATATCCCGTTCATCAAATGACAACACATGTCTATGGTCAGGAAACTTAACCCCATCTTTGATTAATGAGCTAGTCAAGTAGAGGCATACTAGGGACACTCTGTTTTGTCTATGTACTTACACATGTACTAAGTTTCCGGTTAATACAATTTTAGCATGAATAATAAACATTTATCATGATATAAGGAAATATAAATAACAACTTTATTATTGCCTCTAGGGCATATTTCCTTCAGTCTCCCACTTGCAATAGAGTCAATAATCTTGTTCACATCGCCATGTGATTTAACACGAATAGTTCAATCGCCATGTGACTAATACCCAAAGGGTTTTATGAGATTCAATAATCTGGTTCACATCACTATGTGATTAACACCTAAAGAGTACTAAGGTGTGATCATGTTTTGCTTGTGAGAGAAGTTCAGTCAACGAGTCCGCCACATTCAGAGCCGTATGTATATTCAAATTTTCTATGTCTACAATGCTCTGCATGGAGATACTCTAGCTAATTGCCCCCACTTTCAATATGTATCCCGATTGAGACTTAGAGTCATCCGGATCAGTGTCAAAGCTTGCATCGACATAACCCTTTACAACGAACTTTTTGTCAGCTCCATAACTGAGAAACATGTCCTTATTCCACTAAGGATAATTTTGACCGTTGTCCATTGATCCACTCATGGATCACTATTGTACCCTCTTGCCAAACTCATGGTGAGGTACACAATAGGTCTGGTACACAACATAGCATACTTTATAGAACCTATGACTAAGGCATAGGGAATGACTTTTCATTCTCTTTCTATTTTCTGCCATGGTCGGGTTTTGAGTCTTTACTCAACTTCACACCTTGCAACACAGGCAAGAACTCCTTTTTGACTGTTCCATTTTGAACTACTTCAAAAACTTGTCAATGTATGTACTTGTTGAAAAACTTATCAAGCGTCTTGATCTATATCTATAGATCTTGATGTTCAATATGTAAGCAGCTTTACCAAGGTCTTTCTTTGAAAAACTCCTTTCAAACACTCTTTTATGCTTTATAGAAAAATTCTACATCATTTCTGATCAAAAATATGTCATTCACATATACTTATCAGGAAAGCTGTAGTGCTCCCACTCACTTTCTTGTAAATACAGGCTTCACCAAAAAGTGTGCATAAAACCATATGCTTTGATCACCTTATCAAAGCGTATATTCCAACTCCAAGATGCTTGCACCAGTCCATATATGGATCGCTGGAGCTTGCACACTTTGTTAGCACCTTTAGGATTGACAAAACCTTCTTGTTGCATCATATACAACTCTTCTTTAAGAAATCCATTAAGGAATGTAGTTTTGACATCCATTTGCCAGATTTCATAAAATGTGCAATTGCTGACATGATTCGGACAAACTTAAGCATAGCTACGAGTGAGAAAATCTTATCGTAGTCAACACTTTGAATTTGTCAAAAACTTTTTGCGACAATTCGAGCTTTCTAGATAGTAACACTACTATCAGCGCATGTCTTCCTCTTGAAGATCCATTTATTCTCAATGGCTTTCCGATCATCGGGCAAGTCAATCAAAGTCCATACTTTGTTCTCATACATGGCTCCCATCTCATATTTCATGGCCTCAAGCCATTTCGCGGAATCTGGGCTCATCATCGCTTCCTCATAGTTCATAGGTTCGTCATGGTCTAGTAACATGACTTCCAGAACAGGATTATCGTACCACTCTGGTGCGGACCATACTCTGGTTGACCTACGTGGTTCGGTAGTAACTTGATCTGAAGTTTCATGATCATCATCATTAGCTTCCTCACTAATTGGTGTAGGAATCACTAGAACTGATTTCTGTGATGAAATACTTTCCAATTCAGGAGAAGGTACAATTACCTCATCAAGTTCTACATTCCTCCCGCTCACTTCTTTCAAGAGAAACTTCTTCTCTAGAAAGGATCCATTCTTAGCAACGAATATCTTGCTTCCGGATCTGTGACAGAAGGTGTACCCAACATTCTCCTTTGGGTATCCTATGAAGACGCATTTCTCCAATTTGGGTTCGAGCTTATCAAGTTGAAACTTTTAAGCATCGCAGTCCCAAACTTTAAGAAACGACAGCTTAGGTTTCTTGTCAAACCATAGTTCATACAGTGTCTTCTCAACAGATTAGATGGTGCCCTATTTAACGTGAATGCAGCTGGTCTCTAATGCATAAGCCAAAAATGATAGTGGTAAATTGGTAAGAGACATCATAGATTGCACCATATCTAATAAAGTACGGTCACGATGTTCGGACACACCATTACACTGTTGTGTTCCAGGTGGCGTGAGTTGTGAAACTATTCCACGTTGTTTTAAATAAAGGCCAAACTCGTAACTCAAATATTCGCCTCTACGATCAGATCGTAGAAACTTTATTTTCTTGTTACGATGATTTTCCACTTCACTCTGAAATTATTTGAACTTTTCAAATGTTTCAGAGTTATGTTTCATTAAGTAGATATACCCATATCTGCTCAAATCACCTGCGAAGGTTAGAAAATAAGATACATGCCGCGAGCCTCAACACTCATCGGATTGCATACATCAATATATATTATTTCCAATAAGTCAGTGGCTCGCTCCATTGTTCCGGAGAACGGAGTCTTAGTCATCTTGCCCATGAGGCATGGTTCGCAAGCATCAAGTGATTCCAAAAGCCCACCAGCATGGAGTTTATTCATGTGCTTTACACCAATATGACCTAAACGGCAGTGCCACAAATAAGTTGCACTATCATTATTAACCTTGCATCTTTTGGCTTCAATATTATGAATATGTGTATTACTACAATCGACATTCAATAAACCAACCACGTTGGTTGTATGACCACAGAAGGTTTTATTCATGTAAACATAATAACAATTATTCTTTGAGTTAAATGAATAACTGTATTGCAATAAACATGATCCAATCATATTATGCTCAACGCAAACACCAAATAACACTTATTTTAGGTTCAACACTAATCCCGAAGGTAAAGGGAGTGTGCGATGGTGATCTTATCAACCTTGGAATCACTTCCAACACACATCGTCACCTTGCCCTCAACTAGTCTCTATTCATTTTATAACTCATGTTTCAAGTTACTAATCATAGCAAGTGAACCAGTATCAAATACCCAGGGGCTACTATGAATACTAGTAAAGTACACATCAATAACATGTATATCATATATACTTTTGTTCACTTTGCCATCCTTCTTATCCGCCAAGTATTTGGGGCAGTTCCGCTTTCAGTGACCATTTCCTTTGTAGTAGAAGCACTCAGTTTCAGGATTGGTTCTAGATTTGGGCCTCTTCATGGGAGTAGCAACTTGCTTGCCATTCTTCTTGAAGTTCCCTTTCTTTCCCTTGCCCTTTTACTTGAAACTAGTGGTCTTGTCAACCATCAACACTTGATACTTTTCTTGATTTCTACCTTCGCTGATTTCAGCATCGTGAAGAGCTCGGGGAATCATTTTCGTCATCCCTTGCATATTATAGTTCATCACGAAGTTACCGTAACTTGGTGATAGTGACTAGAGAACTCTATCAATCACTATCTTATCTGGAAGATTAACTCCCACTTGATTCAAGCGATTGTAGTACTCAGACATTCTGTGTACATGCTCACTGGTTGAGCTATTCTCCTCCATCTTGTAGGCAAAGATACTTGTCAGAGGTCTCATACCTCTTGACTCAGGCATGAGTCTGAAATGCCAATTTCAGCTCTTAGAACACCTTATATGCTCCTTGGCGTTCAAAACGTTTTTGAATTCCTGGTTTTAAGCCGTAAAGCATGGTGCACTAAACTATCAAGTAGTCATCATACCGAGCTTGCCAAACGTTCATAACGTCTGCATCTGCTCCAGCAATAGGTCCGTCACCTAGCGGTGCATCAAGGACATAATTCTTCTATGCAGCAATGAGGATAATCCTCAGATCACGGACCCAGTCTGCATCATTGCTACTATCATATTTCAACTTATTTTTCTCTAGGAACATATAAAAAATAAATAGGGAGCTACATCGCGAGCTATTGATCTACAACAACATAGACATGCAAAATACTATCAGGTACTAAGTTCATGATAAATTAAAGTTTAATTAATCATATTACTTAAGAACTCCCACTTAGATAGGCATTCCTCTTGTCATCCAAATGATCACGTGATCCAAATCAATAAAACCATGTCCGATCATCATGAGAGATGGAGTAGTTTTCAATGGTGAACATCACTATGTTGATCATATCTACTATATGATTCACGCTCGACCTTTCGGTCTCAGTGTTTTGAGGCCATATCTGCATATGCAAGGCTTGTCAAGTTTAACCCGAGTATTCTGCATGTGCGAAACTGGCTTGCATCCGTTGTATGTGAACATAGAGCTTATCACACCCGATCATCACGTGGTGTCTCCGCACGACGAACTGTAGCAACGGTGCATACTCGGGGAGAACACTTATACCTTGAAATTTAGTGAGAGGTCATCTTATAGTGCCACCGTCGTACTAAGGAAAATAAGATGCATAAAAGATAAACATCACATGCAATCAAAATAAGTGATATGATATGGCCATCATCATCTTGTGCCTTTGATCTCCATCTCCAAAGCACTGTCAGGATCACCATCGTCACCGGCTTGACACCTTGATCTCCATCGTAGCATCATTGTCGTCTCGCCAACTATTGCTTCTACGACTATCGCTACCGCTTAGTGATAAAGTAAAGCAATTACATGACGATTGCATTTCATACAATAAAGCGACAACCATATGGCTCCTGCCAGTTGCCGATAGCTGTTACAAAACATGATCATGTCATACAACAATTTATATATCATCACGTCTTGACCATATCACATCACAGCAAGCCCTGCAAAAACAAGTTAGACATCCTCTACTTTGTTGTTGCAAGTTTTACATGGCTGCTACGGGCTACTAGCAAGAACCATTCTTACCTACGCATCAAAACCACAACTCATTGTGTTCTACTCATGCATATAACATCTACGCATAGACGTGGCTCTGATATCACTGTTGGGGAACGTAGTATTTCAAAAAAATTGCCTACGATCACACAAGATAGAATCTATCTAGAAGAAGCATAGAAACGAGTGGGGAGAGTGTGTCCACGTACCCTCGTAGACCAAAAGCGGAAGCATTTATTAACGTGGTTGCTGTAGTCGAACGTCTTCGCGATCCAATCGATCCAAGTACCGAATGTACGGCACCTCCGTGATCAGCACACGTTCAGCTCGGTGATGTCCCTCGAACTCTAGATCCAGCTGAGGCCGAAGGAGAGTTTCATCAGCACGACGGCATGGTGACGGTGATGATAAAGTTATCGACGCAGGGTTTCACCTAAGCACTACGACAATATGACCGAGGTGGAAACTGTGGAGGGGGGACCACACATGGCTAAGAAATCAACTTGTGTGTCTATGGGGTGACCCCTCCCCTGTATATAAAGGAGGGGAAGAGGAGGAGGGCCGACCACAAAGGGCGCGCCCAAAGGGGGATTCCTACTCCTAGCAGGAGTAGGTTTTCCCCCTATCCTAGTCCAAGTAGGAGAAGAAGGAAGGAGAGGAGAGGGAGAAGGAAAGAGGAGGGGCGCCGCCCCCTCCCTAGTCCAATTCGGACCAGCCCATGGGGGGCGGCCTCCCCTTGTGGCCCTTCTCTCCTTTCCACTAAGGCCCAAGAAGGCCCAATACTTACCACGGCGAATTCCCGTAACTCTCCGGTACTCTGAAAAATACCCAAACCACTCAAAACCTTTACGATGTCCGAATATAGCCTTACAATATATCGATCTTTATGTCTCAACCATTTCGAGACTCCTCGTCATGTCCGTGATCACATCCGGGACTCCGAACAACCTTCGGTACATCAAATCACATAACTCATAATACATATCGTCATCGAACGTTAAGCATGCGGACCCTACATGTTCGAGAACTATGTAGACAGGATCGAGAATCATCTCTGGTCAATAACCATTAGCGGAACCTGGATGCTCATATTGGTTCCTACATATTCTATGAAGATCTTTATCGGTCAAACCGCATAACTGTTGGGGATCATAGCAGAAATTTAAAATTTTCTACGCATCACCAAGATCAATCTATGGAGTCATCTAGCAACGAGAGAGAGGGAGTTCATCTTCATACCCTTGAAGATCGCTAAGCGGAAGCGTTCAAGAGAACGGGGTTGATGGAGTCGTACTCGTCGTGATCCAAATCACCGATGATCCTAGCGCAGAACGGACGGTACCTCCGCGTTCAACACACGTATGGAGCGGAGACGTCTCCTCCTTCTTGATCCAGCAAGGGGAAAGGAGAAGTTGATGGAGATCCAGCATCACGACGGTGTGGTGGTGGAAGTAGCGAGATCTCGGCAGGGCTTCGCCAAGCACAAGCGGGGAGGAAGAGGTGTCACGGGAGGGAGGGAGGCACCAGGGCTTCAGGTGCGGCTGACCTCCCTCCCCTACACTATATATAGGGGGCCTAGGGGGGCACCGGCCCCTTGTAGATCCCATCTAGGGAGGGGGGCGGCAGCCCTAGGGGTGGCTTGGCCTCCAAGCCAAGTGGAGGCGCCCCCACCTCTTAGGGTTTCCAACCCTAGGCGCATGGGAGGCCCAAGGGGGGGCACCATCCCACCAGGGGCTGGTTCCCACGCGCCTTCAGCCCATGGGGCCATCCGGGATAGGTGGCCCCACCCGGTGGACCCCCGGGACCCTTCCGGTGGTCCCAGTACAATACCAATGACTCCCAAAACTCTCCCGGTGGCCGAAACTGGACTTCCTATATATAAATCTTTACCTCCGGACCATTCCGGAACTCCTCGTGACGTCCGGGATCTCATCGGGGACTCCGAACAACTTTCGGTTAACCGCATACTAATATATCTACATCTCTAGCGTCACCAAACCTTAAGTGTGTAGACCCTATGGGTTCGGGAACCATGCAGACATGATCGAGACAACTCTCCGGCCAATATCCAACAGCAGGATCTGGATACCCATGTTGGCTCCCACATGCTCCATGATGATCTCATCGGATGAACCACGATGTCGAGGATTTAATCAATCCCGTATACAATTCCCTTTGTCTATCGGTATGATACTTGCCCGGGATTCGATCGTCGGTATCCCGATACCTCGTTCAATCTTGTTACCGGCAAGTCTCTTTACTCGTTCCGTAACACATCATCCCGTGATCAACTCCTTGGTCACATTGTGCACATTATGATGATGTCCTACCGAGTGGGCCCAGAGATACCTCTCCGTTACACGGAGTGACAAATCCCAGTCTCGATTCGTGCCAACCCAACAGACACTTTCGGGGATACCCGCAGTGCACCTTTATAGCCACCCAGTTATGTTGTGACGTTTGGTTCACCCAAAGCATTCCTACGGTATCCGGGAGTTGCACAATCTCATGGTCTAAGGAAATGATACTTGACATTAGAAAAGCTTTAGCATACGAACTACACGATTTTGTGCTAGGCTTAGGATTGGGTCTTGTCCATCACATCATTCTCCTAATGATGTGATCCCGTTATCAACGACATCCAATGTCCATGGTCAGGAAACCGTAACCATCTATTGATCAACGAGCTAGTCAACTAGAGGCTTACTAGGGACATGGTGTTGTCTATGTATCCACACATGTATCTGAGTTTCCTATCAATAATATTCTAGCATGGATAATAACGATTATCATGAACAAGGAAATATAATAATAACTAATTTATTATTGCCTCTAGGGCATATTTCCAACAGTCTCCCACTTGCACTAGAGTCAATAATCCAGTTCACATCGCTATGTGATTAACACTCAAGGTCACATCCCCATGTGACTAACACCCAAAGAGTTTACTAGAGTCAATAATCTAGTTCACATTACCATGTGATTAACACTCAATGAGTTCTGGGTTTGATCATGTTATGCTTGTGAGAGATGTTATAGTCAACGGGTCTGAACCTTTCAGATCCGTGTGTGTTTTACAAATCTCTATGTCATCTTGTAGATGCAGCTACCATGCTCTATTTGGATCTATTCCAAATAACTATTCTACTATACGAATACGGTTTACTACTCAGAATCATCCAGATTAGTGTCAAAGATTCCATCGGCGTAATCCTTTACGACGAACTCTTTTACCACCTCCATAATCGAGAAAATTCCTTAGTCCACTAGTTACTAAGGATAACCTTGATCGTTGTCCTGTGATCCATTCCTAGATCACACTTGTACCCCTTGACTGACTCAAGGCTTAGCACGCTTCAGGTGCGGTACACAACATAGCATACTGTAGAGCCTATGTCTAAAGCATAGGGGACGACCTTCGTCCTTTCTCTCTATTCTGCCGTGGTCAGGTCTTGAGTCTTACTCAATACCCATACCTTATAACACAACCAAGAACTCCTTCTTTGCCGACCTATTTTGAACTCCTTCAAAATCTTGTCACGGTATGTATTCATTTGAAAGTACCATTAATCGTTTTTGATCTATCCTTATAGATCTTGATGCTCAATGTTCAAGTAGCTTAATCCAGGTTTTCCATTGAAAAATACTTTTCAAATAACCTTGCATGCTTTCCAGAAATTCTACATCATTTCTGATCAACAATATGTTAACAACATATACTCATCAAAAATTCTATAGTGCTCCCACTCACTTCTTTGGAAATACAAGTTTCTCATAAACTTTGTATAAACCCAAAATCTTTGATCATCTCATCAAAGCGTACATTCCAATTCCGAGATGCTTACTCCAGTCCTTAGAAGGATTGCTGGAGCTTTGCATACTTGTTAGCATCTTTCAGGATTGACAAAACCTTCTGGTTGAATCACATACAACCTTTCCTCAAGAAAAACGTCGAGGAAACAATGTTTTGACATCCTATCTGCAAGATTTCATAAATAATGCAGTAACTGCTAACATAATTCCAACAGACTCTTAGCATCGCTACGAGTGAGAAAGTCTCATCGTAGTCAACTCCTTGAACTTGTCGGGAAACATCTTAACGACAAGTCGAGCTTTCTTAATGGTGACACTTACCATCATTGTCCGTCTTCCTTTTAAAATCCATCTGCACCCAACAGCCTTACGACCATCAAGTAGTTCTTCCAAAGTCTATACTTTGTTTTATACATGGATCCTCTCTCGGATTTTATGGCCTCGAGCCATTCGTCGGAATCCGGGCCCACCATCGCTTCTCCATAGCTCGTAGGTTCATTGTTGTCTAGCAACATGACTTTCCAAGACAGGATTACGTACCACTTTGAAGTAGTACGCATCCTTGTCGACCTATGAGGTTTGGTAGTGACTTGATCCGAAGTTTCATGATCACTATCATAAGCTTCCACTTCAATTGGTGTAGGTGCCACAGGAACAACTTCCTGTGCCCTGCTACACACTAGTTGAAGTGACGGTTCAATAACCTCATCAAGTCTCCACCATCCTCCCACTCAATTCTTTCGAGAGAAACTTTTCCTCGAGAAAGGACCCGTTTCTAGAAACAATCACTTTTGCTGCCGGACTGAAATAGGAGGTATACCCAACTATTTTTGGGTATTCTATGAAGATGCATTTATCCGCTTTGGGTTCGAGCTTATCAGCCTGAAACTTTTTCACATAAGCATCGCAGCCCCAAACTTTTAAGAAACGACAGCTTAGGTTTCTCTAAACCATAGTTCATACGGTGTCGTCTCAACGGAATTGTGTGGTGCCCTATTTAAAGTGAATGCGGTTGTCTCTAATGCCTAACCCATAAACGATAGTGGTAATTCGATAAGAGACATCATGGTATGCACCATATCCAATAGGGTGCAGTTATGATGTTCGGACACACCATCACACTATGGTGTTCCAGGCGGTATTAGTTGTGAAACAATTTCCACAATGTCTTAATTGTGTGCCAAACTCGTAACTCAGATATTCATCTCTATGATCATATCATAGACATTTTATCATCTTGTCACGATGATCTTCAACTTCACTCTGAAATTACTTGAACCTTTCAATAATTCAGACTTGTGTTTCATCAAGTAAATATACTCAGCATCTACTCAAATCATCTGTGAAGTAAGAACATAACGATATCCACTGCGTGCCTCAGCACTCATTGGAATGCACACATCAAAATGTATTACTTCCAACAAGTTGCTTTCTTGTTCCATCTTACTGAAAACGAGGCCTTTTAGTCATCTTGCCCATGTGGTATGATTTGCATGTCTAAAGTGATTCAAAATCAAGTGAGTCCAAACGATCCATCTGTATGGAGTTTCTTCATGCATATATACCAATAGGCATGGTTCGCATGTCTCAAGTGATTCAAAATCAAGTGAGTCCAAAGATCCATCAACATGGGGCTTCTTCATGCGTTTTATACCATTATGGCTCAAATTGCAGTGCCACAAGTGTGTGGTACTATCATTACTATCTTATATCTTTTGGCATGAACATGTGTATCACTACGATCCAGATTCAATAAACCATTCATTTTAGGTGCAAGACCATTGAAGGTATTATTCAAATAAACAGAGTAACCATTATTCTCCTTAAATGAATAACCGTATTGCGACAAACATAATCCAATCATGTCTATGCTCAACGCAAACACCAAATAACAATTATTTAGGTTTAACACTAATCCCGATGGTAGAGGGAGCGTGCGATGTTTGATCACATCAACCTTGGAAACACTTCCAACATATCGTCATCTCACCTTTAGCTAGTCTCCGTAGCCTTTTATTTCGAGTTACTACACTTAGCAACCGAACCGGTATTTATTACCCTGGTGCTACTAGGAGTACTAGTAAAGTACACAATAATATAATGTATATTCAAAATACTTCTGTCGACCTTGCCAGCCTTCTCATCTACCAAGGATCTAGGGTAATTCTGCTTCAGTGACCGTTCCCCTCATTGTGGAAGCACTTAGTCTCGGGTTTGGTTCAACCTTGGGTTTCTTCACTAGAGCAGCAACTGATTTGCCGTCTCATGAAGTATCCCTTCTTTCCCTTGCCCTTCTTGAAACTAGTGGTTTTATTAACCATCAACAATTGATGCTCCTACTTGATTTCTACTTTCACGGTGTCAAACATCGCGAATTGCTCAAGGATCATCATGTCTATCCCCGATATGTTATAGTTCATCACTAAGCTCTAATAACTTGGTGGCAGTGACTATGGAGAACTATCACTATCTCATCTGGAAGATTAACTTCCACTCGATTCAAGCGATTGTAGTACTTAGACAATCTGAGCACATGCTCAACGATTGAGCTTTTCTCCCTTAGTTTGCAGTCTTAAGAAACTTGTCAGAGGTCTCATGCCTCTTGACGTGGGCACTAGTCTGAAATCCCAATTTCAGTCTTTGGAACATCTCATATGTTCTGCGACGTTTCAAAAAAACGTCTTTGGTGCCACAATTCTAAACCATTTAGCATTATGTACTGAACTATCACGTAGTCATCCAAACGTGTATGTCAGATGTTTCCCAACATCTACAGACGACGCTCGAGGTTCAACACACTGAGCGGTGCATTAAGGACATAGCCCTTCTGTGCAGCAATGAGGACAATCCTCAGTTCACGGACTCAGTCCGCATAATTGCTACTGTCAATTCTCAACTAAATTTTCTCTAGGAACATATCTAAAACAATAGAACCAAAGCGTGAGCTATGACATAATTTGCAAAGACCTTTTGACTATGTTCATGATAATTAAGTTCATCTAATCAAATTATTCAATGAACTCCCACTTAGATAGACATCCCTCTAGTCATCTAAGTGATACATGATCCGAGTCAACTAGGCCATGTCCGATCATCACGTGAGACGGACTAGTCATCATCGGTGAACATCTTCATGTTGATCGTATCCACTATACGACTCATGTTCGACCTTTCGGTCTTCCGTGTTCCGAGGCCATGTCTGTACATGCTAGGCTCGTTAGGTTAACCTAAGTGTATTGCGTGTGTAAATCTGGCTTACACCCGTTGTATACGAATATTAGAACCTATCACACCCGATCATCGCGTGGTGCTTCGGAACAACGGACCTTAGCAACGGTGCACAGTTAGGAGGAACACAATTCTTGATATTTTAATGAGGGGTCATCATATTTATGCTACCGTCGTTCTAAGCAAATAAGATGTAAACATGACAAACATCACATGCAAATCATAAAGTGACATGATATGGCCAATATCATCTTGCGCCTTTGATCTCCATCTTCGAGGCGCGGCATGAACACCATCATCACCGGCATGACACCATGATCTCCATCATCGTGTCTTCATGAAGTTGCCTCGCCAACTATTACTTCTACTACTATGGCTAACGGTTAGCAATAAAGTAAAGTAATTACATGACGTGTATGTTGACACGCAGGTCATAAATAAATTAAGACAACTCCTATGGCTCATGTCGGTTGTCATACTCATCGACATGCAAGTAGTGATTCCTATTACAAGAACATGATCAATCGCATACATCACATATATCATTCATCACATCCTTTTGGCCATATCACATCACAAGCATACCCTGCAAAAACAAGTTAGACGTCCTCTAATTGTTGTTGCATGTTTTACGTGGCTGCTATGGGTTTCTAGCAAGAACATTTCTTACCTACGCAAAACCACAAGGTGATATGCCAATTGCTATTTACCCTTCATAAGGACCCTTTTCACCGAATCCGATCCGACTAAAGTGGGAGAGACAGACACCCGCCAGCCACCTTGTGCATCAAGTGCATGTCAGTTGGTGGAACCAATCTCACGTAAGCGTACGTGTAAGGTCGGCCCGGGCCGCTTCATCCCACAATGATGCCGAATCAAGATAAGACTAGTAACGGCAAGCAAATTGAACAAATCATCGCCCACAACTACTTTGTGTTCTACTCGTGCATAGAAACTACGCATAGACCTAGCTCATGATGCCACTGTTGGGGATCATAGCAGAAATTTAAAATTTTCTACGCATCACCAAGATCAATCTATGGAGTCATCTAGCAACGAGAGAGAGGGAGTGCATCTTCATACCCTTGAAGATCGCTAAGCGGAAGCGTTCAAGAGAACGGGGTTGATGGAGTCGTACTCGTCGTGATCCAAATCACCGATGATCCTAGCGCCGAACGGACGGCACCTCCGTGTTAAACACACGTACGGAGCGGAGACGTCTACTCCTTCTTGATCTAGCAAGGGGAAAGGAGAAGTTGGTGGAGATCCAGCATCACGACGGCGTGGTGGTGGAAGTAGCGAGATCCCGGCAGGGCTTCGCCAAGCACAAGCGGGGAGGAAGAGGTGTCACGGGAAGGATGGAGGCGCCAGGGCTTCAGGTGCGGCTGCCCTCCCTCCCCTCCACTATATATAGGGGGCCTAGGGGGCGCCGGCCCCTTATAGATCCCATCTAGGGAGGGGGCGGCAGCCCTAGGGGTGGCTTGGCCTCCAAGCCAAGTGGAGGCGCCCCCACCCCTTAGGGTTTCCAACCCTAGGCGCATGGGAGGCCCAAGGGGGGCACACCAGCCCACCAGGGGCTGGTTCCCACGCCCCTTCAGCCCATGGGGCCATCCGGGATAGGTGGCCCCACCCGGTGGACCCCCAGGACCCTTCCGGTGGTCCCGGTACAATATCGATGACTCCCAAAACTCTCCCGGTGGCTGAATCTGGACTTCGTATATATAAATCTTTACCTCCGGACCATTCTGGAACTCCTCGTGACGTCCGGGATCTCATCCGAGACTCCGAACAACTTTCGGTTAACCACATATTAATATCTCTACAACTCTAGCGTCACCGAACCTTAAGTGTGTAGACCCTACGGGTTCGGGAACCATGCAGACATGACCGAGACAACTCTCCGGCCAATAACCAACAGAAGGATCTTGATACCCATGTTGGCTCCCACATGCTCCACGATGATCTCATCGGATGAACCACGATGTCGAGGATTTAATCAATCCCGTATACAATTCCCTTTGTCTATCGGTATGATACTTGCCCGAGATTCGATCGTCGGTATCCCGATACCTCGTTCAATCTCGTTACCGGCAAGTCTCTTTACTCGTTCTGTAACACATCATCCCGTGATCAACTCCTTGGTCACATTGTGCACATTATGATGATGTCCTACCGAGTGGGCCCAGAGATACCTCTCCGTTACACGGAGTGACAAATCCCAGTCTCGATTCGTGCCAACCCAACAGACACTTTCGGAGATACCCGCAGTGCACCTTTATAGCCACCCAGTTACGTTGTGACGTTTGGTACACCCAAAGCATTCCTACGGTATCCGGGAGTTGCACAATCTCATGGTCTAAGGAAATGATACTTGACATTAGAAAAGCTTTAGCATACGAACTACACGATCTTGTGCTAGGCTTAGGATTGGGTCTTGTCCATCACATCATTCTCCTAATGATGTGATCCCGTTATCAACGACATCCAATGTCCATGGTCAGGAAACCGTAACCATCTATTGATCAACGAGCTAGTCAACTAGAGGCTTACTAGGGACATGGTGTTGTCTATGTATCCACACATGTATCTGAGTTTCCTATCAATACAATTCTAGCATGGATAATAAACGATTATCATGAACAAGGAAATATAATAATAACTAATTTATTATTGCCTCTAGGGCATATTTCCAACAGTCTCCCACTTGCACTAGAGTCAATAATCCAGTTCACATCGCTATGTGATTAACACTCAAGGTCACATCCCCATGTGACTAACACCCAAAGAGTTTACTAGAGTCAATAATCTAGTTCACATTACCATGTGATTAACACTCAATGAGTTCTGGGTTTGATCATGTTATGCTTGTGAGAGATGTTATAGTCAACGGGTCTGAACCTTTCCACTAAGGCCCAAGAAGGCCCAATACTTACCACGGCGAATTCCCGTAACTCTCCGGTACTCCGAAAAATACCCGAACCACTCAAAACCTTTCCGATGTCCGAATATATCCTTCCAATATATCGATATTTATGTCTCAACCATTTCGAGACTCCTCGTCATGTCCGTGATCACATCCGGGACTCCGAACAACCTTCGGTACATCAAATCACATAACTCATAATACATATCGTCATCGAACGTTAAGCGTGCGGACCCTACATGTTCGAGAACTATGTAGACATGATCGAGACTCATCTCTGGTCAATAACCATTAGCGGAACCTGGATGCTCATATTGGTTCCTACATATTCTATGAAGATCTTTATCGGTCAAACCGCATAACAACATGCGTTGTTCCCTTTGTCATCGGTATGTTACTTTCCCGAGATTCGATCGTCGGTATCATCATACCTAGTTCAATCTCGTTATCGACAAGTCTCTTTACTTGTTCCATAATGCATCATCTTGTAACTAACTCATTAGTTACATTACTTGCAAGGCTTATAGTGATGTGCATTACTGAGATGGCCCAGAGATACCTCTCCGATACACGGAGTGACAAATCCTAATCTCGATCTATGCCAACTCAACAAACACCATCGGAGACACCTGTAGAGCATCTTTATAATCACCCAGTTACATTGTGACGTTTGATAGCACACAAGGTGTTCCTCTGGTATTCGGGAGTTGCATAATCTCATAGTCATAGGAACATGTATAAGTCATGAAGAAAGCAGTAGCAATAAACTAAACGACGAGAGTGCTAAGCTAATGGATGGGTCTAGTCCATCACATCATTTTCTAATGATGTGATCCCGTTCATCAAATGACAACACATGTCTATGGCTAGGAAACTTAACCATCTTTGATTAATGAGCTAGTCAAGTAGAGGCATACTAGGGACACTCTGTTTTGTCTATGTACTCACACATGTACTAAGTTTCCGGTGAATACAATTCTAGCATGAATAATAAATATTTATCATGATATAAGGAAATATAAATAACAACTTAAGTTATTTATATTTCCTTATATCATGATAAATGTCTATTATTCATGCTAGAATTGTATTAACCGGAAACTTAGTACATGTGCGAATACATAGACAAACAGAGTGTCCCTAGTATGTCTCTACTTGACTAGCTTGTTTATCAAAGATGGTTATGTTTCCTGACCATAGACATGTGTTGTCATTTGATGAACGGGATCACATCATTAGAGAATGATGTGATGGACAAAACCCATCCGTTAGCTTAGCATTATGATCGTTTAGTTTTATTGCTATTGCTTTCTTCATGACTTATACATGTTCCTCTGACTATGAGATTATGCAACTCCCAAATACCGGATGCACACCTTGTGTGCTATCAAACGTCACAACGTAACTGGGTGATTATAAAGATGATCTACAGGTGTCTCCGATGGTGTTTGTTGAGTTGGCATAGATCGAGATTAGGATTTGTCACTCTGTGTATCGGAGAGGTATCTCTGGGCCCTCTCGGTAATGCACATCACTATAAGCCTTGCAAGCAATGTGACTAATGAGTTAGTTGCGGGATGATGCATTACAGAACGAGTAAAGAGACTTGTCGGTAATGAGATTGAACTAGGTATGAGGATACCGACGATCAAATCTCGGGCAAGTAACATACCGATGACGAAGGGAACAACGTAGGTCGTTATGCAGTTTGACCGATAAAGATATTCGTAGAATATGTAGGAGCCAATATGCGCATCCAGGTTCCGCTATTGGTTATTGACCGGAGATGTGTCTCGGTCATGTCTACATAGTTCTCGAACCCATAGGGCCCACATGCTTAATGTTCGATGATGATTTGTATTATGAGTTATGTGATTTAAGGACCGAAGTTTTTCGAAGTCCCGGATGAGATCACGGACATGACGAGGAGTCTCGAAATGGTCGAGAGGTAAAGATTCATATATTGGATGGCTATATACGGACATCGGAATAGTTCTGAGTGATTCGGGTATTTTTCGGAGAACCGGGGAGTTACGGGAATTCACTAGGGGAAGTATTGGGGCTTATTGGGCTTTAGTGAAAGGAGAGAAGGGCCACAAGGGGAGGCAGCGCGCCCCCCATGGGCTGGTCCGAATTGGACTAGGAGGGGGCAGCGCCCCCCTCTTTCCTTCTCCCTCTCCTCCCCCTTCCCTCTCTCCACCTCTTGGAAAAGGAAGGGGACTCCAACTAGGATTGGGAATCCTAGTTGGACTCCCCCTATAGGCGCGCCCCTCCTAGGACGGCCTCCTCCTCCTCCCTCCTTTATATACGGGGGAGGGGGCACCCCAAAGAGACACCAAAGTTTCTCTTAGCCGTGTGCGGTGCCCCCCTCCACAGTTACACACCTCGGTCACATCATCGTAGTGCTTAGGCGAAGCCCTGCGCTGGTAACTTCATCATCACCGTCGCCACGCCGTCGTGCTGACGGAACTCTTCCTCATCCTCAACTGGATCAAGAGCTTAAGGGACGTCATCGAGCTGAACGTGTGCTGAACGCGGAGGTGCCGTACGTTCGGTACTTGTATCAGTTGGATCGAGAAGACGTTCGACTACATCAACCGCGTTACTAAACGCTTCCGCTTTCGGTCTATGAGGGTACATGGACATACTCTCGTCGTCTCGTTGCTATGAATCTCCTAGATAGATCTTGCGTGATCGTGGAATTTTTTTTGAATTACTGCGTTCCCCAACACGAAGTTGGATGCCATCACCCGATACAATTTTCCTATACACATGTGTTGTGAGTTGGCAACTCTAGCAACCAACTCCGAGGAACGTTGTATTGTCATCAAGAATGCACTTATTAGCATGCACAACTAATGTTGAAGAAAGATGCCAAGTCCAAGTGACACGAACATCGAATGAATTGTTGAGTGATGCGCAGGTGACTCAAACATCAAATGAATTCTTGAGTGATGCTCGTTTGAAGAAAAAAGGGGGTTGAGAAGAAAGGCTCTAAAAGAAAAAAAAATTCCTTGAGAGGCAACACAAGTGAACAAGCAAAGCACCATCTGCCACCGCAATGAGAAAAGAAAGAGAAGATTTTCCCATCAGCCAACAGGAAGACAAGGAGAACATAACATCACAGACTAGTCCGGCAAAGAAGGTTGTCTAAGTAAATCAGCAAAACGGGCCAAACCATTACCGAATGAAGCAAACTCTAAAAAAATGTGAGTTCATGGAAAATTCACTGGTCTGTTGACAACTCCTATTGTTGAAGACATAGATGCTGACCCATTTTGGTTGCAGTCGAAATTATTTTGGATGCTACAGTTTGTACTCTAAACATGTTAAGAATGGTAGAGTACAAGTAGCAAGTAAGGTAGGCGTTCCTTTTGTTTGGCACTATAAGGACGTCTATTTTCTTATGTTACGACTTGGTGGGACTTTATGATTGGCAATGTGTATTCTTTTATATTCACGAATCACAATATAAATCAGTGCCAATTGGTTTATGGATTCAAATTTTAATGTATATTTTCACATGCATTCTTCTTCTAGAAGCAACAAAGAAACCGAACACTACATTTGCAGGCGTATCTATTCATACATATTCAGCAATAGAATCAGTTTTTACAATGATTTCAAAAATTCAGAAACGTGTTCTTACCTTCGGGAGCTGATGGAACAAGGAAGCTTTAGCAGAGGGGATGATGATGCGACGAACCGTGGGAGGTGTGGGTGAGGTCCACGAATCGGCGACGGCGCGGGCAGATACGCGGGAGGTTAATGAATCGGCGACATCGAAGGGGCGCGAGGTCCATGGACCATGGCGGCGAACCAACAACGACTGTGTGCGAGGTCATAGGTCGTCCAATCGCGGCGACGATTTGGCGTGAGGTCGGCGGATCATGGCAGCGCGAGCGAGGGTTGTAGAGTTAGCAGTGGCGGAGTCCGGCTGGGAACAACGAGTCTTTTCTTTCTTTCTTTTTTGATTTGGACACGCGAGTTTGTTTTTAGCACAAAACGTTTGTTTTGCTGAAGGGATATCAAGCCGTGACATCTCTCCACAATGTTATAGGGTCCGGCTCCGAGTGAGTGGGCGGTGGCTAAAAAAATGCATTCATACTATTTGCATAGCGCCCGAATAGATTCAAAGCGTTGACGTGGCCACTAGCCTTGCTTTACAATCCGTGCTCATCATGGCACGACTACCAAAGCATTGGCCCTGGCCCTTTAAAAATCTGATGTGCGAACCAACCTGTGGTTGAGATGGTTAGAGGGACAGTGGTATTCCCAGCCATCAAGGTTTAAGTCGTGGTGCTCGTATTATTCCTTGATTTATTTCAGGATTTTCGGCGATACGCTTTCGGTGGGATGAGACGTTTCCGTCGATGACGAAGTGCCTACAATGACTTCGTAAATCTCAAGATGATATGCCGTATGTGTGCATTCATAGGGGCGAGTGTATGTGCGTATGTATGAGCGCTTGCGTCTGTATTGTGTTAAAAAAAATCTAATGTCAGAGTTTAAGTTTTATGGAAATCCTATGCACTATATATACACTCCCGAGTTCTTATCCTATTTACAGATGTGTCGACAATGGACGTGTACTACTAGTACTGGTGAGCAATGCTTAGCAAAACAAATCATGAATCCGTGCCGCAGTGCATCGCCCGATCACGTCCCGGCAGCACAAAGCTGCCTCTGAAGAATGTTGCGGAGTCACAAGCAGAGGTCCTCTGCTCCGGTCCCCCGATCACTTGACGAACTTCTGCACGCCTTCGAAGAAGTCCAGCATGTAGTCCTCGAGATCCTCAAGGGTGTACTTCACGTGCTTCGACGCCGAGTGCCGGCTGCCGCTGGACGATCCCGTCTGCGGCCTCGGTCGCGACAGGAACGACCGGTACGCCGGGATAAGCCGCTCCGACACGGCGATGCGGAGCTCCTCCCGGAGCTGCGGGTCGATCACTTTCCACGCCGTCTGGTTCCGGTACAGCTCCTCGAACGCCGCGTTGAAGCTCCTCGCCTTGTCCTTGACCGTCGGCGCCGCGCTGCCGCCGTCGTCCCTGAGGACGGATAGCACGGTGATCCACGACGCCCGGAGGTAGCCCGTCTCGTACTGCCGGATCTGGCCGCGGTGCCGGCGGATCCAGTCGTCGCCGAGCAGCTCCCGGAGCGGAGAGTCCATCACCTTCTGCACGATGTAGTAGAGGTTGTTCATGAGGAATATGTGCTTCAGGCCGGCGTCGTCGTAGAGGCACGACTTCTCGTCCATCTTGCTCAGCAGCCGGGTCAGCAGCTCGAGCATGCACCGCCCTGACGGCGTCGACGTAGCGCCGCCGCCACCGCCGGTGGCTTCGTCGCCGTCGACCGCATCGGCGGTGTTGACGAGGATCATGTCCAGCGTGCTGCGGCAGTCCGCGAGGAGGCCGCAGTAGTTGATCACGTAGCGGTTCATGGGGTGGATCTCCCCGCCCTGCACGGGCCTCCTCGACGACTCGCCCTGGATGGCGCTGCCGAACTCCTCGATCGTGCGGCGCAGGGTGGAGCCCAGCCGCGCGGCCACGGCTGAGACCTCGGCGGCGAAGAGCTCGCGCGCGTCTCCGGTGAAGAGGGCCTCGAGCTCCGGCGCGACGTCGGCGAGCGCCTCGTACATGCCGAGCGTGCGGTAGAGCTTCTCGGTGGCGCGCGCAGACATGGCGACGGCGTCCGCGAAGCCGAGCAGCTGCAGGACGCAGCCCCTGGAGACGTCGGCGAAGCACTCGTGGCCGAGCTCCTCGTCGGACGCGAAGACCTCGTCGCAGAGCCGCCGCTCGCCGGCGAGGAGGGTCCTGACCACGGCCCGGATGGCATGGTTCCACCGCCGCATCTTCTGGTCTAGCACCGCCCATTCCATCCTCAACACCTCCTCGATGGCCACGGGCTCGGCGGCGCCCAGCTGGTGCGCCACGGCCTCCGCGAGGGCGTCGCGGCGGGCGGTGACGTACACCTGCGCGAGCTCCGGGCCATAGCCGGCGCGCAGCATGCGGTCCGCGACGCCGCGGACGGAGGCGGTCGCGCGCGGGGAGAGCCGTGGCGACGCGTCGGGCGGCGAGGCCGCGTCGTCGAGGTCGTCCGAGGAGAGCGAGAGGCGCCGCGCGGACGAGGAGCAGAGCAGCGCGCGCGCCTCCTCCTCCAGGCGCGGCATGGCGGCCTGCACGGCCTCGGCCGCGCGGGAGGCGAGGCCGCCCTGGAGCGCGGCCGCGGCGAGGGCGTCGTCGACGGCGTACAGGTAATCAATCATACCGGACGACGACGAGGAGGAGTTGCACCGGCGGATGACGTCCTCCGCGGCGGCAAACGCCTCCTCCTCCTGCTCCTGCTCCTCCGCCTCCCTCTCATCGCATCCGTATGCCTCCCCGGCCGCTTCACCCTCCGCCGGAGGGGACATGGGGAGCAAGCGCGCGTCGTAGATGGACAGCACGCGCATCATGTCATCGGCGGCGTCCTTGGAGACGGCCATCCTCTTCACTACGTCCGTGGGCGGCGCCTCCGAGACCGAGGACGACGCGGCCGTGCTCGCCACGGTCGACGCGACGCGATCGTCCGGTGGGAGGGAGCAGCAAGAAACCTCGCTTCTTCTTCTTCTTCTTCTTGTTCGGTGGTCTCGTCGCCGCTGTGGTGGCGTGGGAAGACCGGGCGAAAGTATACGCCACCTACGCCGTGGTTTTAATCGCCTCGTAACGTTGACGCGCGACGGGCCAACCAACCGAGCACGGTCGCCGTTGCCGTGTCAAGCAATTGCTAGATTATCACCGCGGTTTTTGGACCGCCACGGAATATTCAGAGGTGCGGTTCATACCTGTGTTGTGCTTGACAGATAAATGTCGCCATTTCTTTTCTGCTTTTTTTTGTTTATATATAAAGATGAACGACCGATTGTCTGCTTCAGTTGAATATAGTGGTGCTTGGACGGTTGATCCTCTGTCAGGTTCACGGAAAAGTCGTCTGATATTCATTCACTTGGATAAATCAGGAGCTCCTCTGCAGCTGGCTTGAAAACTGAGACACTGATTAATTAGACTAGTGATTGGCAATGTGTTGCTCTTCCCGTAGCTGCACCGACAATGGTTTGCTTGTCTATGATAACTCAGGTGATTTCCCCAAACGTTGTTGTGGGAATTTGAAGATTAGTTTCATACAAACAAAATGAACTAAATCAAAAATTATTATTTTTAAAAATAATTGTGCGTGAACAAAGAGTATGCATGTATGTTCGACCATTTGAGTTGTAACAATTAAATTCGGGTATGCATTGCATGTGCTACAAAATATTGTTAGTGGATAACGATGTGGTATATTTGGTAATGTGAATGGCTGCATGTTAAGAAAATTAAAGTTAGTGAAGATCAACTATTTAGATATTAGATAATGCTCCGCTCGTTATTGCGGGAACCTTAGTAAAACATATGCATAAATAGATCCTATAAAACTAAAATTACTGCAAAAACAAATTTAAGAATGCTCGTGGCACATACTGTATTTTGAAAACAATAAAGTATATGAAGCATGTGAAATAAATGTTGTACGAAATAGAAATCTATTAAATTGACCTACATATATTTGCTTCAAATGTATAATGTACAAATATATGTAAGTCATGCAACAAAAAAGTGTTACATGACCGTCTATATCCGGACAAAAATTAGTGAAACAAATAAACATGCAATAACTAGAGCACATCTAGATGTGTCCTAGACACACACAACAAATTAACATGCATGGTTGCTGAGGTTGCATGGTTGCATGAATAGATTAGTACATAAATTGTAACTGATGACCACATGTATAACTTGATGACATGGCATAGTTGCATGAAAAGAAAAAAAATAGATAGTAAGTTGCAACTATTCAAAAACAAAGGATATCCCGCTCAAAGAAAAACTATTTAGATATATCGGATAGACTCAAATCATCGCTAAATCCATGTGTCATGTTATTTTCCCCTGCTCGTAAGCTCACATGAATGGGTGTGATAGTATCTGTACAATTGTACAATACGAGTATGTAATCGAAAGTGCCTTTCTGCTCCCGAGCTCATTTGAGCTCGGTGAACAGTAAAATAAAAAAAAAATTAAAAATTTCAAAAAAAATTGGGAGAAACATTTACAAAAGTTCTAAGTGCTTGCAAAAATTCATCATGAAATCACATTCCTGTAAAGCGTGGTAAAAAAAAACAAATTCAGTAATCCAAAATGCTTTTGAAAGTAGCCTTTTCAGAGTACTGATTTTGTTTTTTTTTTTGCCACGCCTTCTAGAAATGTGATTTCATGGCGAATTTTTGCAAGCACTTAGAACTTTTGTCAATGTTTCTCCCAAAAAATTGGATTTAAAAAAAAATATTGATTTAGTTTTGATTTTACTGTTCACCCGAGCTCATTTGAGCTCGGGTGCAGAAACTCCGCGTCCGTATGTAATGACACTTCCTAGGTCAGTAACAACATTGCTGCGCTACCACACGGTATGTGTTGTTAGAGCAATTCTAGCAGACTCCGTAAAAATTTGACTCGCAAAATGCGTTTGTGGTTTCACGAAGATCGCGTTTACAGGTCGAAAACTAGTGCGAGCGAACAGAAATCGTATCTAAAACCGCATAATTTGAAAAAACACTTTCACGGAAGAAATTGCACCTTGTTGACGCGAGTAGTTCATCACATACTACATAGATTTTACATGATCAACACACTACAAGCATAGTTCATACTACATACTACGTTAACTAGTACTAGAAGGGGTCGGATCTGACAGCGGCGAGGTCGCGGCAAATGGACGACGCCGTGGAGGAGAAGGACGCTCAATCCTCCTCGCCGGAGCTACAGAGGTCGACGTACTTCGCCCTCTGCTCCTCGCGGATGCGGTGCCACTCCTCGGCCTTCTCCTTGGCGGCAAGGTTGGCGGCGACCGCCTGACGCCACTTGAGGTCTTCGAGCTTCTCGCCGTGGCGCCGGCGCTCCGCCTCCTCGCGCACGCTCCACTCGGCGATGGCACCCGCAACGGCGTTGACATCCGCAACGTAGTCTTCCGGCCCGACGACTCCGCGGCGGCCGAGAGGAGCGGGCTCCTCCTTGACGGGGAGGACGTCGAACTACTCCGGGTCCTCCTCGTCCTCCGACCACTCCCTCTTCACGGGGAGAAGGCCCGCGCCGGAGGAGGATGAGCTCCCAGCGTACGAAGATCTCGCGGAGGAGAAGGACGCGCGCCGGCGGTCATACTCCTCCGTCTCGCTCCGCCGGAAGCTCGCCAGCGGCGACAGGCCGCGGTTGGTCCACTTCCGGGCCGCGTGCTTCCTCGCGTCGTCGGACCGGACGCGTTGCTCGCGCTCCGGGTCGCTTCGGCCGCTGGATTTGCTGTCGGAGCCGCGTCCGGAGCTCCACATGCGGCCCCACATGGCGGCTGGAGGCGCGGAGGTGGTCGTCGACGACGAGAAATGTGGAGAAGGGGTGGGGAATCGGATGGCTCGTGCGGCAGCGGGGGTTAGGTTTCTACCCGCAAACCAGCCGCGGAACCGTAGATATAGCGGTCGGGGCATGCAGTTTGTGGCCCGTGGCAAAAATTTTGCGGGCCGGGTGAGTATGCGGCCTCTGTTTTGACCGGAAAACTGGGTCGAGCCCGCAGACTCGCCGAAATTTTGCGGGTCTGCGTGTTCTGCGGGGTGTGCTAGAGTTGCTCTTAGAGCATCTACAGCCGGACCTCTCAAACACACCTTATTCGCCCGGATGAGCTGTCCGGTCAGCTCGGCCATAATTTTTTGACCCAGATGGGCCTTTCAAATGGTTCTGAAACGTCCGGACTGAACGGCATTCCCATATCCAGCTCAAATATGGGACGGATACGTGGGCGTCCGGGCACGCTCGCCACGTCGGTCTGACGGCAGGATCCCACGCGGAAACGTCCGGAAACTTGGCGGTCTGATGAACGCCGCGTCCGTCGCCGCTGTGTGAATGTCGCGTGGCGCCTCTCCGGCTCGCCGCCCAAGACCAAATCTGGCTATTTAAGCCGGCCGACGTCCCGCAACCCTAACCCACCCACCCCCCCCCCCCCCCACCGCGCCGCGGGTTCGAGCCAATCCACCTCCTCCCTGTCCCGCTTCGGCGCTCTGCCCACAGTTAGACACTTCGCCCACGCTCCGGCACTCCGCCATGGTCTAGAGCAAGATCACCTACTATGCCATGTTGACGCCGGAACGCCGCTACGAGATCCAGTAGAAGATTCAGGCGAGGCAAGCCGCGCGTGCCGCCCACATCGCTGCCAGGCTGCCTCTGGACTTGCCAAAGCCGGAGGAGGAGGAGGAGCAGTCGGGGGAAGAGGATGAGGAGGAGATGGCTCCGATGGAGGTGGAGGAGCCGGATCAGCAGATGTCGGCCTTCAACTTGGAGCAGGCGGAGGCGGAGTTCACCATCGCCCAGTCCAACAAGATGGCGGAGCAGCATGCCATCTTGGAGTCCATATAGGATGATGCCTATGTTGTCAGGACCCCGACTCAATGCCACATCGATCTAGCATGTAACACCTCATATCACTTTGCGGCCTCACGCACGGTATTCCCACGGGTGTCGCCTTACCTTTGCCCGGGACCGTTTGCGCCTTTTGGCACACGTATATGACAGTGTCGCTAGCATCCATATGATAAGGAGCCCGGGCTGACATGGCTAGTCGTAAACCCAAAGTGGCACAAACTTACAGGGACAGGCATCCATGACCCAGCATCGAACGTGTCGGTCATCAGCGAGTGAATCCAGGCTGTAGCACTGGGCTAGCAGGACTCCGGTATTCATCGGAAGGGACAGACACAGGAACGAAGAAGGACACATGCCGGCCAGCCTAAGTGTTCCGGAGCAGTAGCAAGCTACCATGGCTCGGTGGAAACACTAGGAGACATTTCCCCGTAAGAGAGGCTACTAAAGATAAACAACTAGATGGTCAGATCCCACACATACCAAGCATTTCAATAACATACACACAATATGCTCGATATGTGCAAATACAACATGGCATCACCACATGACTCGACGACTCAAGTAATTTATTCAATAGGCTCCGAGGAGCGAGAGAGTGGGATTTTATCGGAATGAACAAGGGGGTTTTGCTTGCCTGGCACTTCTGAAGATAACATTGAGTCTTCATCAGTGTCAACGATCACAACGTCGGAACATCGTCTACCGGGAGGGAACAGATACCGGCAATAAAGAAGAAATACAATAAATGCAATGCACAATATGATGCATGCTCATGACATGGCAATATGAATGTGTTTTGAGCTAATGCAACTAGCCACAGATTAAATGAAGTTGGTTTGAATACAAGATTCAGATTCCAACTCCATATATGGTTATTTTAAATGCCCTTTATTTGTTTTGTCCAAAACAGAGGACAAACATTGTTCAAACATGCATTAAAATGGTACAGATGGATTCCTTGAATTTTTCTGATAATTTTTCATATATAAATTATTTAATTTGGAGTTACGGTTGAATTTCTATGAATTTTAGAAGTTTATACCATTTTCTGGATTTTCTGATTTATTTTAAATCCAGAAAATCATTTAATGCGTCAGCATGACATCACCTTGACATCATCAGGTCAACAGGGCAGGTTCAGGTCAAACCTGACCAGTGGGGTCCACTGGTCAGTGACTGGGGCTGATCAGTGTCGCTGACATGTGGGCCCAGTCAACAGCCACGTCAGCTTAGTCAAAACTGACGCGTGGGCCCACTGATATTAGTTAAAACTAAACAGAAACTAATCTACGATTAATTAGATGGCGGGGCCCAGCTGTCAGTGTCACAGGGGTTAATTAGCAGGGTCATTAGCCCCTAACGACGACGCCACGTCAGCACGTCGGAGACCAGCCGACGGCGACCACAGAACACGGCGGGGGCACGCCGGACTTGCGCTAGAGGCGTCAGTTTGGCGCGCTGAGGGCACCAGGGGATGGCCCTTGCTCTCGCGCATCCAGAGGACCAAGTGGGAGGTCGTGGGGTCGCCGGAACTCATGCCGGCGACGAGCTTTGGCGGGGATGGTGTTCGGTGGTGCTTGGGCGCGTCGCTACGGAGCATTAGTGAGCAAATGGAGAGGCTGGGCAGCACCTGCTAGACATGGGGAGCACTAAGAGCAGCACAGTGAGGCCAGGGGAGCACGGGGGCTATGCGTGCAGCAGCAATGGCGGACGGTGGCTTCGGTGCTCGTGGGGAACGGCGCTACGGCACAGAGGAGAGCATGCTGAGTTAGGGGAGAAGGTCAGTGGCTCACGGCGATGACGAGGGGACGCTCGGCGAGGTCGGGGACGCTCTGGACGACGCGAATTTACGGCGGCGATCTCCGGGCACCGGAGATGAAGACGACGACGCTTCGGTCGACTGGGGCCTCCTCTGGTCGCGTGCGTCGGTGTGCAGCTCCATGGGGTCGGGACGGAGCTCAGGGGTGTGGAGAGGGAGCGAGGGGGTGGCTGTGGCCGCGAGGGAGCTCGTCGGTGGCGGCGGCTCCGTTCGGTCCAGGCGGGAGAGAGGGAGCAGAGGAGGGAGGGGCGAGGGGGGAGAGTGAGCGAAACGGTCAGCGGGATCGGGACGGCCTGCGGGAGTCGTCCACGCGGCCAGGGGCTCGTCGGCAAGCAGGAGGTGGCCGCGCGGCCGTGCGCGTGCGAGCACGCAGCTGCTTCGGGGCGAGGGGAGGAAGACGACGGAGGGCTGCAGTGGTGGGCTGGGCCGGCTTCTGCTGGGCCACCAGGTGGGTGGGCCTCAGGTAAGCGTCGGGTAAGTTTTCTCTGCTGTGTCTTTTACTTATTGTTTTCTATTTTTTTCTGCAGCTTTGTGGCTTTATTAAAAATACTAAATCAATCCCAAAAATCATGCAACTGCTCATGACCACTGTTAGAAATATATCCTACAGTAAACATTTCAGTTTGGGATTATTTGAGCATTTAAAATATTTTATAGTGTTTAAATGCCCAAAAGCAAATAAGTAATGATTTAAATTCAAAGTCCCAAAAATAAATCCTTTTAAAATGTTCATCATTTTTGGTTTG
Source organism: Triticum aestivum (assembly GCF_018294505.1). Taxonomy (NCBI): domain Eukaryota; kingdom Viridiplantae; phylum Streptophyta; class Magnoliopsida; order Poales; family Poaceae; genus Triticum; species Triticum aestivum. The sequence goes on along the minus strand of NC_057812.1, from coordinate 256,026,000 downwards.
GATCAAAACCCTTGCCAAAAATATTAAACATCTAAGGAGAGCATTTTGGAGCAATGAATGAGATTTTAGGGTTTTTGCCCTTCTTTTATTTAGGGTTTTGAGGCTTTCAATTTCCCTCAGTTCAAATTTCAGAATTTAAACATGATGCACACATGAAGCTAGCCTAGAGCATTACCAGAAGCTAGGGATGTGACAACTCACCCCCACTAAACAAGAATCTCGTCTCGAGATTCAAGCGTAGGGTAGGATGAAGGGGAAACGCAAACTAGTACAATCTTCACGATCCAGGTTGCACTTCAAATGAACGTTGATTTGAACACCATCTTTGTCTTGTCGTCTTGCTCTGAGAACTCCAGCTAATCATGACAAGAAGAGGAAAGGAAAACTCTAGAAGGATCGGTCTTCTCGAAGGTCGAACAACTCAGGATTAACTCCCGGAATGTGACATAGCAACATCTCTCGAGCTGAGAGACGAAGCATACCTCTAGAGGGACGGAGTGGAGCAGGTGACGAGGTTCACTAGGTAGATAGCAATTCCAGACTTAAGAATGTGGTGATCGGTTGTCAACATAGCGAGGAGTTGAATTGCCATGATACCACGACGAAACATCCTGGAGGAGGGTGATTCGTAGATTATTATCTTAAGTGGCAAAAAGAATTACCTTTGATATAGAGATCATTGAGACTCTCTATATCAGCCTAAGGCAAATCACAGCAATCGATTGGCGGGGGTCGGTAGAATGGCATACTCGGACTTGGATGATGTGGATTACCTTGTTGAAGACAACGTAATGGATGAATTTCCTTATCACCGGAGATGGAAGAGACCCGTGGTAGAATGGCACATTGGCGGTGCAAGCTGGGAACAAAATGCAAATGCTGGGAATGATTCTAGTAACTGGGGAAGAACCCAACAATAGAGAGTGAATTCACTGTTTGAATAGGTCATAGCATTGCCAAGGAAACTGAGAGCAAACCCAGTTAGTGCCGATGATAACACGTAGCGCTTGTGCGTGCTCTCAAGAACTTGAGCATTTCCATATTCATCAAGGTTTTACCAACATCTGTGTCAAGGGTCCGGTAACACAACTTACTACCATGATGGCTAATGATGGATGATGCAGACGCAAAGGAAGATAACACCTTCTCAGAATTCACCCTTGGCGAAGCCAAGGAACAAAATCTGGATGATCGACCGAGAGACATTTAGCACTCCGCTTCTAATGTTCTCCTTGATGTGCTAGCGTAATCCACCCATAGATATGGTTTATATCTAGAACATCAAGTAAAAGGTCGGACTTCGGGAACACAAAAATCCATAGGGGCAACTAGGGAGTAAACCCTACGAAATCCCTATGGGGAGGTGGCCAACTTCATCAATCAAGATATTATAATAACAGGTCTTCCGGCTGGGTGTGTTGGCCACGACATTCACTTTACCGGTTATCGCGCGACCAATATTATAATTCTTGGGGAAATGTTCCAACCATCATATCTGCCTGAGATTCAGATCTGGTTGGTGTCAGGATATTCCAGACTCATCGAATCTAGGAAGAAAAATGAAAGTTTGCAACACAAATCGATGAGATGACGTTGCGAGATTCTCGGGGAATGAACTACGATAGTAAGCTCCAAAACATGAGCTGGTTCTGCTACACACATGTGAACACGCTGTCCCAGACAAGCATGACCACATAGTAGTCTTATAATAAAACACTACCGAGTTCAGGAGGGGAACCATCAACGAGGATAACGAAGTCCTTGCATAAGTCATGATTAGCTCTTATGAAGGAACTTCTTCTCCTTGAACAAATCAATCAGTGGCTTGGTGTGCTCGGAACACATATGGAATGAAGGTTGCAAATCTCCAGACCACAGAATACTTCGCACGTATGCATGACTGACTTGGGATGATTCCAGAGGAAGCAAAACTAACTTTCTCAAATTCACGGTGGCAACTTTCACCAAATGCACGTGTATAAGAGGGAGTCACTCCTTTCATCAAACAAATACTTCATGAGCTAGCATGAAGGAAATGCTTCAAAAGTTTCCAACACTAGCTTAATGTCCAGCAAAATCATGGAGGAGATAAGGATGTTGTCAATGGGCTCAACAACAATTCATCTGGGTTTCCTTTTAAAAGGAATTCCATAGTTAAGTGAACAAGTGATAGCATTGGTCAGGCCAAAGATGTAATGGTGTATGCTCGAGGGATCAACCACGAATAAGACAACATTACGAGCATCATTGGTACTGATTTGATTTGACGATAGCCCACACTCAAATCAAAGGATTGATAAGACAATAGGTCCAGCAACTGATCACAGGGACCAATCGATGAAGATATCATCTTTCTTCAACACACACTACACAAGATTATCCCTTTGGAACGAACTAAGTCAGGCAAGCTTTTATCCTCCAACTCTCCAAGTTGTTGTCTAGCTTAACCAACTAGCTCAGGGATATCTAACACCGATTCTTGGAGAGAAGGTGGTTCACAAGAAACCAACTTGATCACGAGCTCAACATAACGGTCAGGTGACGACCTGGTGATACTTCCGAGAAGATATTCAGAAAATCATGAACCACCGGTATGTTACTAAGCTCGAGAACAATCTCGCTTTTGAGGGCAAGACGATATGATCAAATGAGTGAGGACTTGACAAGATCCTAACTCATCAATCGAAGGGTGCACCGAAATAAGGACTAGGTAGCACGATCAGTCTTAGAAGGATGATTCAAAAACCAACACGCTAAGAATGAGGTTATCGTCCATTTAACTACCAAGCAACGAGGTTGCTGGGAGTATTGATTTCACACATCACAATTCATTTGTCGGTATTCCGGTTGCATCAACACGAGGGCCGAGGAATGACTAATGATGGTGAGAAGTATCACTACGTCAAAATTCATGAGAGTTGGTGCAGTTCTCATGACAATTCTGACATAAAGGGGGTAATACTCCAAGGTAGAACAAAACCAAAAGCTGGATTGGCATTTGATCTGCGGAATACAACTACTTTGACCCAATCCTAGATATGGATGAGGTACTGGAGTTTGTTTCTCCTAGTCATTCTGCGATAGAATGGCTTGACGGACCACAAGAGTAATAGACATCGATAAACGAACGCACGCATACTCTTGACTATCAATTGATAGACGAGGGTCAGAATGCAACTAAAGAGAACAACTCAAAGGAACATACGATTTTCTGAGTTGTGGATGCATGGTTTGGCATGTCGAACGAATTCAACATATTTCTTCCGGACAATCCATGCGGAAAGGTAGAACTGGCAGAGCCACAATATATAATGGAGAACTCATCAAAAATAATCCTGTTGTGATATTTCAGTTCAACGAGGAACTTCTGCCATAAGTAGTTCATGGTATTTGGAAGAAGAAGTTACCACGGACTTCAAGGACTATCGCAAAGGTTACTAATATCCTAAGGGCACTAGCAATTACTATCAACATGAAGTAGGTAGAGTGAATCTCGGGTTCAGAACCCAGGAGTAGAATACCTACTACTAAGTAGCATCACGGAATGCTTTCGAGGATAAAGGCCAGAATCATCACACTGGGACACCAATCATGGCTAAATTACTAGGTGATCCCCTAAGACACCTAGGGTCATAATACCAGCTCCAACATATATGTCAAGGCAATAAAGTACCTCAACTCACCGATTAGTGTGGTTAATCTGGCCCAAAGGAACATCGAAACGGGAGGAAGGAATTTGCAAATTGCATCAGATTGTATAGAAACCTGGGATGACTCGGACAGCATAACGGCTGTAAATGCTCAGAAAATATTTGAGACATTCACAAAAATGGTGGCATAACCACTCAGAAGCACAATATCAAGGTTTCGAGATCAACAGTTAACATACAGAAGATAGTAGGAACTGAACTGAGGCTTGAATCAACAATCTTATAAGTCTACGGATTAGTAACACGTGATCCTGATAGAAAGAAGAGATAGCCTAGTTCTTAATCCCCGTAGGAAAGATAAGATGACTCAGATCAGAAGGGCATAAAGTATAAGGAGTAAAAAGAGCCTTATGTTCCATCCCACAATCAATTCCCTTATATAACTAAAGAATTTCTAGACTCAACTTCGACTAGTTTGGCTTGGTAATCCTATAGGCAGTCAAGCTCTGATACCAACGCTGTCAGGACCCCGACTCAATGCCACATCGATCTAGCATGTAACACCTCATATCACTTTGCGGCCTCACGCACGGTATTCCCACGGGTGTCGCCTTACCTTTGCCCGGGACCGTTTGCGCCTTTTGGCACACGTATATGACAGTGTCGCTAGCATCCATATGATAAGGAGCCCGGGCTGACATGGCTAGTCGTAAACCCAAAGTGGCAGAAACTTACAGGGACAGGCATCCATGACCCAGCATCGAACGTGTCGGTCATCAGCGAGTGAATCCAGGCTGTAGCACTGGGCTAGCAGGACTCCGGTATTCATCGCGTGACATTTCCCCGAAGGGACAGACACAGGAACGAAGAAGGACACATGCCGGCCAGCCTAAGTGTTCCGGAGCAGTAGCAAGCTACCATGGCTCGGTGGAAACACTAGGAGACATTTCCCCGTAAGAGAGGCTACTAAAGATAAACAACTAGATGGTCAGATCCCACACATACCAAGCATTTCAATAACATACACACAATATGCTCGATATGTGCAAATACAACATGGCATCACCACATGACTCTACGACTCAAGTAATTTATTCAATAGGCTCCGAGGAGCGAGAGAGTGGGATTTTATCGGAATGAACAAGGGGGTTTTGCTTGCCTGGCACTTCTGAAGATAACATTGAGTCTTCATCAGTGTCAACGATCACAACGTCGGAACATCGTCTACCGGGAGGGAACAGATACCGGCAATAAAGAAGAAATACAATCAATGCAATGCACAATATGATGCATGCTCATGACATGGCAATATGAATGTGTTTTGAGCTAATGCAACTAGCCACAGATTAAATGAAGTTGGTTTGAATACAAGATTCAGATTCCAACTCCATATATGGTTATTTTAAATGCCCTTTATTTGTTTTGTCCAAAACAGAGGACAAACATTGTTCAAACATGCATGAAAATGGTACAGATGGATTCCTTGAATTTTTCTGATAATTTTTCATATATAAATTATTTAATTTTGAGTTACGGTTGAATTTCTATGAATTTTAGAAGTTTATACCATTTTCTGGATTTTCTGATTGATTTTAAATCCAGAAAATCATTTAATGCGTCAGCATGACATCACCTTGACGTCATCAGGTCAACAGGGCAGGTTCAGGTCAAACCTGACCAGTGGGGTCCACTGGTCAGTGACTGGGGCTGATCAGTGTCGCTGACATGTGGGCCCAGTCAACAGCCACGTCAGCTTAGTCAAAGCTGACGCGTGGGCCCACTGATATTAGTTAAAACTAAACAGAAACTAATCTACGATTAATTAGATGGCGGGGCCCAGCTGTCAGTGTCACAGGGGTTAATTAGCAGGGTCATTAGCCCCTAACGACGACGCCACGTCAGCACGTCGGAGACCAGCCGACGGCGACCACAGAACACGGCGGGGGCACGCCGGACTTGCGCTAGAGGCGTCAGTTTGGCGCGCTGAGGGCACCAGGGGATGGCCCTTGCTCTCGCGCATCCAGAGGACCAAGTGGGAGGTCGTGGGGTCGCCAGAACTCATGCCGGCGACGAGCTTTGGCGGCGATGGTGTTCGGTGGTGCTCGGGCGCGTCGTTACGGAGCATCAGTGAGCAAATGGAGAGGCTGGGCAGCACCTGCTAGACATGGGGAGCACTAAGAGCAGCACAGTGAGGCCAGGGGAGCACGGGGGCTATGCGTGCAGCAGCAATGGCGGACGGTGGCTTCGGCGCTCGTGGGGAACGGCGCTACGGCACGGAGGAGAGCATGCTGAGTTAGGGGAGAAGGTCAGTGGCTCACGGCGATGACGAGGGGACGCTCGGCGAGGTCGGGGACGCTCTGGACGACGCGAATTTACGGCGGCGATCTCCGGGCACCGGAGATGAAGACGACGACGCTCCGGTCGACTGGGGCCTCCTCTGGTCGCGTGCGTCGGTGTGCAGCTCCATGGGGTCGGGACGGAGCTCAGGGGTGTGGAGAGGGAGCGAGGGGGTGGCTGTGGCCGCGAGGGAGCTCGTCGGTGGCGGCGGCTCCGTTCGGTCCAGGCGGGAGAGAGGGAGCAGAGGAGGGAGGGTCGAGGGGGGAGAGTGAGCGAAACGGTCAGCGGGACCGGGACGGCCTGCGGGAGTCGTCCACGCGGCCAGGGGCTCGTCGGCAAGCAGGAGGTGGCCGCGCGGCCGTGCGCGTGCGAGCACGCAGCTGCTTCGGGGCGAGGGGAGGAAGACGACGGAGGGCTGCAGTGGTGGGCTGGGCCGGCTTCTGCTGGGCCACCAGGTGGGTGGGCCTTAGGTAAGCGTCGGGTAAGTTTTCTCTGCTCTGTCTTTTACTTATTGTTTTCTATTTTTTTCTGCAGCTTTGTGGCTTTATTAAAAATACTAAATCAATCCCAAAAATCATGCAACTGCTCATGACCACTGTTAGAAATATATCCTACAGTAAACATTTCAGTTTGGGATTATTTGAGCATTTAAAATATTTTATAGTATTTAAATGCCCAAAAGCAAATAAGTAATGATTTAAATTCAAAGTCCCAAAAATAAATCCTTTTAAAATGTTCATCATTTTTGGTTTGGATCAAAACCCTTGCCAAAAATATTAAACATCTAAGGAGAGCATTTTGGAGCAATGAATGAGATTTTAGGGTTTTTGCCCTTCTTTTATTTAGGGTTTTGAGGCTTTCAATTTCCCTCAGTTCAAATTTCAGAATTTAAACATGATGCACACATGAAGCTAGCCTAGAGCATTACCAGAAGCTAGGGATGTGACATATGTGGAGGCCAACTGGTCGTACCTCCGGCGGGAGCAGGCAGAGTCCGACGTGCTCTTCGCCCAGCTCGACGCGGAGATAGAGGCGGAGGAGGCCGGAGCGGAGGAGCCGGAGCTGCAGCTGCCGCCCATGCTGTCGGAGCCAGGAACGAAGATCGTCATGATCTTCGATGATGAGTAGCTAGAATCGACGTAGTATGTAGGTTCTATTTTTTTTGCATGTCTTTGTACGGATATAAGAATCTAGTATGAGATGTCCGGATGTAAGAAATGAAATTTGAGACATGCCCGGTCACTGCCCGCGTACGCGTCCGGGCGTGCCCGCTGGCGTTTGAGGGGCCATATTTATCATATGTGGTTGTAGATGCTCTTAGCAACTTCAGAATGGTAATTAGCACCTATGTTCAAGTAGTTTGCTTCCATGTTTTTAGAAACAAAACCAAATCAATAAAACATTGTTGCGCTGAACCTGCACGTCGGTGGCAAAGTTTTTGTCACAGTGAAAATGGAATAGGCGGATTATTTATTTATTTAAGATTCGTGGAGCATTGGGTTAATCATCATCTGGTAATCCACAATTGTATGTTTGTACGACACCGCTGTCATCGCCCACTAAAGAAGTACTCCAAGGATATACTCCCTTCATTTTAAAATATAGTGTGCCCGCGCTTTCCGAGGTTCAATTTTGACCATAAATTTAACCAACGAGACCAACTGTGGCGGGAGAAAAAAATTATATAATTGAAAACTTTTTTCGAATACGAATTCACTGATATAATTTTTGCTTCCGCCGCAATCGATATTGGTAGTTAAATTTACGGTCAAAATTGAAACACGTGGATAGAGAAAACACTACATTGTGAAATGGAGGGAGTACTAAAACGCGCCGTGAAGAGCACCGATGATGACAAAGGTGTACACAGCTCTCGCTCTCGCGCGCGCGCAACAAAAAAAAAGGTGTACCCATCTAACTAGCACTCGACCTGATACATCAATTTCTCATCGGATGGTCGCTCAACGTGCTCTGGTGTTCATCAACGATGTCTTACGTGGACCATTGTCAACGTCTATTATTTTCGTTTCTTTTTTGATTTGATGAGGGAAACGTCTACTATTTTCTGCACATACCCTTTTTGGGGGAAATTTTCTGCGCTTGCTTAGAGACGACAAGTCAATGTCCAGTTGCCTCCTGGCCCAATAGGCCGACACATTTGGCCCACTAACCGCCGAAAAGTCAAGGAGAGAGAGACATGTGATCTTTCATAACCAACACAGAACCCCTCAAACACACAGAAGGTTAGGTGAACAATGGCACTGTTCACTAGTCATTGTCATCATATCGCTAATATCTCGTTATCGTCAAGTCCAGATTTGCATAAATGTGGCTGATCCCGGCAATCCGATGAAGAAAGATTGAAGAGGCAAACATTCCTGTCTCCATGGACCATTGGAGCGCGTTGCATTGCTAATTGCTTCCTCCCGACGTAGACCATGTCTCGTCTCTAGCAACAATCTTGAAACACCAAACTGATTTCTTTGGCAGCCTAGACGAAGGAAGCGGAGGCGGCCATGCACGAACGCACGCAATTTGGGTGGGCGGGTATCTTCTACACGCCACTTACTTTTGTTTCTATAAAAGAGAAAGCATATAATTTCTCACGTCAGGCTCAGAGCGTATCATGATTATTTTAACGGGCGATGTAAAACTAAAATATGAATTTTTTACATGGTACAGACACAAGCGCTCATATACACGCGCATACACTCATCTCTGTGAACACACACCCTACCTGAATGCGCATCGCCGGAAATCCTGAAATAAATGCAGGAATAAATGCGAGTACCAGGATTTGAACCCTGGTGGACTGGAAATACCACAATCCCTCTAACCATCCAATCACATGTAGGTTTTGCAAAACTAAAATATGAATTGCAACGATTGTTAAAGGAAAGTCGAATGACTTGGCATGTAGTCTCACCTGAAATTTCTAGGCTTTAGCCCATTTATTATTTAATCCCTAAGGAAGTCTCATAGGCCCATGTGGCTCACTATGCATGACAAGGTGTGCGAAAAGTTTAGTCTCAGCACGCTGATGGAGGATGAGTAAAATCAACTTATAAGATGAGTTATTTCACATACCACTAAGAACTTAAGAAAAATACCTAAAAAAGAGCTTGGGAATAGAGCACATACACGTGCGGTTCTTCTCCATCGCCTGCTCCGCACACGCGTGGCCTCAATTTTTGTCACTCGAGCTAAGGTGAGTTATTCTAGCTAAGGTGAAACATCCAGCTAATTTTTGTCACACCGGCTAAGGTTAATTATTTCACATACAACTTTGAACTTGAGAAAAATCCCTAAAAAGAGCTTGAGAATAGTGCGCATACACGTGCGATCTTTTTCAGCCGCCCGCCCGCACACCCGTCATGTTTCATGATCGAGTTGCGCTAGAACCTTTTTTAAGTTGAAGCGCTATGACCTATTCAACGTGTACGTGCAACATTAATTTTTGTCATGCGAGAAAAAAAATTGGCTTCGAAGGGAGATAAATTTGAAGAGTTTTCACGAACTGATTCTTTTCCTCTCCTTAGTGGCATTCGCCACTCTTAGAGTAGGCTTCGGAAAATTCATCTCTTGTGATCCAATATGGAAGAGGGGCGAGTGGGTTTTTGGGAGCGCTTTCGCGTGACTGATGAGTCTTCAACCCAGTTCTTTTCGCACGAGATTCTGTAGAATCAAGATTCTTAAAAATTCTCCGAGAATAAGCTTCTCATGGAATCTTCCATCGATTTCATTTCTGAGATCATCGGTTGAGATTGTGGATTGAGTTGTGTGCTAAATATTTGTACTACCCTTCCATAGATTTTTTTGATGAATTGTTAACACTTTGTTCCTTGACTTTCTCTATCTACCATTGCCATTACCATTACCACATTAGCATTAAACAACGTCATTCAACAATCTAACAACATCTTCATACAAATACAATAGAAAAAATGACAGTACCAATATATATGCAATCTGATGAAAGAAGATTTTCTATGGAGTCTTCCCCTAAGGGGCCTTGATAACCATAGATGGTTTTTCTCGCTAGGAGGTCTTGAATCCTCTCATGGATGTTCTCCTAAGAGGAATCTCACAACGGGAGATACATGATATAAGCTCTATGATATGAGATCTATTCCGGGCTATTCTAGAAATGAGGTGGAGGAGGTCTATATATAGTGCTAGGGGTGAAGGGGTAAGTTAGGTTGGGATACAAGGCCCAAGGCCCAAACTATTCGCAGGCAGGGCCCAGATGATACGAAAGGTAGCCCCGACAATCCGGGCATCTTTTGGATGATTCAGACAGGGTCCTGGATGATCTGGCTTAGTGGTTGAGCTTCCGGTGCCTTCGGTTGTCGTAACCAGGGACGTCCAGCTGATGCCCGCATCCGGCTGGTCCCCCAAATGACCGAACTTTAGCGTAGCACCCATGCCATCTTCCTCTCCTTTCTTTCGTCTTTGCTTACACGCTTCCCTCGGGGATGGTGTAGTCATATGCTTGCGCTCGAACTCCTCCTTGAAAGTGAAACTAATCCCGGGTGGTTTTGGTAATTCATAACAACATATAGCTCATTGAACTAATATCCATTCAAGATAACTATTTCATAAAGTTCAATGAATGGCATGGCATGGACTAGAGATGTGGACCCCTCAAAATGCTAAGGACATATATTGGCAAAAACTCAAGACTCTCCATCTTTATTTTAGTGATCCAAGATCACATTGAGTCCATAGGAAAGCCAATACAATTAAAAGGCGATGAGGTGTTGCTTAATGGCTTGCTTGCTCAAATGCTTAGTGATATTGCTCCAAAACCCTCAACCACTTTCTCCTTCCAAATATGTCAAAATCCTAAACTCCAACTCGGCCCCACCAATTCTTTCAATCTGGCGCCATCGAGTTCATATGACATAGCCACTGCTAGAAACCCTAGCAATTCGATCTCAACGATACGGGTCTCGGTCTCACCAAGATGACCTTTCCAAGGCTCTGTGACTTGTTGCATTTATTTCGGTCTCATCGAGTTGGCTTGACATTCTCTCTGTTGCCTTATTGCTTCACTTCGGTCTCACTGAGTTGATGCAATCGGTGCCACTAAGATGATGTTTGCCCTATGCCCTAGCACATCGGCCTCATCGAGTTGTTCCAGTTGGTCCCACCGAGATTCCTAACGTCCACATTTTGAACTAATCGGTGCCACCGAGTTTAATCATTCGGTCTCACTGTGATGGGTCAAATGTGTGTAACGATTGGATTTTGTGTGGAGGCTATATATACCCCTCCACCCCCTTTTCTCCATATGTGAGAGAGCCATCAGAACATGCCTACACTTCCACCAAACATTTTCTGAGAGAGAACCACCTAGTCATGTGTTGAGATCAAGATATTCCAATCCTACCACAAGAATCTTGATTTCTAGCCTTCCCCAAGTTGCTTTCCACTCAGATGTTTGTTGGAAAAGGCAGTGCCTAGGAGGCGCTTAGGCATGCCTAGGCACTAGGCAATGGCCAAATGCCTCGCCTAGGGCATAAATGGAGGTCTAGGCAGGGCAAGAAAGGAATTGCCTACCCAAGTAAGAAATCATGCCACATACTGCACTGATATGCCAAACTAGTTACATTCCAATGGCAGTAGACGATAATTAACTTATTTATATGCCCTAAACTAATATCAACACCCATATAATAATCACAAATACACTACGAGTAAAAACTATATTGCCGCCTAGGCCGCACCTAGGGCGCTTAGGCACCGCCTAGGCACTAGGCGAAGGCCAACCGCCTCGCTTATGCCTACCGCTTTTTCCAACCTCAAATCATCTTTTCACCATAGCCAAATCCGTGAGAGAGAGTTGAGTGTTGGGGAGACTATCATTTGAATCACAAGAGTAAGGAGTTCATCATCAACACACCATCTATTACCCTTTGGAGAGTGGTGTCTCCTAGATTGGTTAGGTGTCGCTTGGGAGCCCCCGTCAAGATGTGGAGTTGAACCAAGAAGTTTGTAAGGGCAAGGAGATCGCCTACTTCATGAAGATATACCTGAGTGAGGCAAGTCCTTCGTGAGTGATGGACATGGTGGGATAGACAAGGTTGCTTCTTTATGGACCCTTCGTGGGTGGAGCCCTCTGTGGACTCGCGCAGTCGTTACCCTTCATGGGTTGAAGGCTCCATCAACGTGGACATACGATAGCACCACCTATCAGAACCACGCCAAAAATCTCCGTGTCTCCATTGCGTTTGACTTCTCCAAACCCTCCCCTTTACCTTCATATGCAATGTTTTACTTTCCGCTGCTATACTATTAGAATTGCATGTGTAGCTTGATTGCTTCACTTGTGCTAATTGCTAAAATCTGCCGACAACTAAAATTGGGAAAAGGCTAGATTTTATTTGGTCAAGTAGTCTAATCACCCCCTCTAGACATACTTTTGATCCTACAAGTGGTATTAGAGCTTTGGTCTCCATTTTCCTTGATTTCCATAGCTTTGGTGATCATAGCCTTGGTTTCACAACCTAGGAGAGTATGGCGTCCAGCGAGGGAAATTATCACCGTAAAGGCCCTTAATTTGATGGTACAAATATTGCTAGTTGGAAGCATAAAATGAAAATGCATATTCTTGGTCATAACCCTGCCGTTTGGGCTATTGTGCGTTGGCTTGCAAGGTGATTTCTTCAAGTATGGAAAAGAACCGGATCATGAAGCGATAGTGGAAGAGTTAAAGATATTGCAATACAATGCTCAAGCTTGTGATATTCTCTTCAATGGATTGTGCTTTAAGAATTCAACAAAATCAGCCGCCTAGAGAATGCAAAAGAAATTTGGGATACTTTGGTTGATATGCATGAAGGTACCGAGTCCGTCAAGGAATCCAAATTGGATGTGCTTCAAAGTCAACTTGATAGGTTCAAGATGAAGGATGGTGAAGGAGTCGCCGAAATGTACTCCAGGCTTCCTCCCATCACAAATGAGATTGTCGGTTTAGGAAGCGAAGAGATGACCGACAAATTCATCATCAGGAAGATCCTAAGAGGCTTGGATGGAAAATACGACACAGTGTGCACTTTGATCCAAATGATGGCCAACTACAAAGATCTCAAGCCCACGGAAGTCATTGGTAGAATTGTTTCTCATGAGATGTCACTCAAGGATAAGGAAGAGCTCCACAACAAGTCAAGTGGTGCTTACAAAGCTTCAAGTGATGCTCCTACAACATCAAGCGAAAAGCAAGTCTCCAATAAAGAATTGAGGTTAATGGTGAAGAACTTCAACAAGTTCTAAAGAATAGAAGCAAAGATAGAAGCTCCAAGTCAAGGTCCTACAATTACAGAAGATCTTCTAGTCGTGATCGTAATTGCTACGATTGTGGAAGACCCGGACACTACCCCAACGAGTGTACAACTCCCTACAAGAAAAGAGAAGACTCACCAAAAAGGAGGAGTAGAAGAGATGAATCACCTCCAAGAGAGAGAAGGAGTGGAGATGATCATTATGAACGAAGACCCTCTCATAGAAGCAAGGATTTGGAAAGGAAGGAAAAGTCATCAAAGAGCTACACAAGATGAAGACATCAAGCTCGTGTTGGTGAATGGGTATCCGGTTCCGAATCCGACAACTACTCCGAGAGAAGGTATCACTCCGACTCCAACTATACTCAAGATGAAGGTGTTGCTGGTCTTGCACTTGTGTCATCCAACTCCTACGACATATTTGACTCACCAAATGAAGGAATTGGAAGATTCTTCATGGCTAAAGGCCCTAAGGGAATTATAGAGGAAGGTGTTTACAAGAGCCTTGTCGGGAGTAAGCAATTTGAGGAAATTGTACGCAAGCAAGGAGGACACCGAAAGAACCAAGGTGTTGGTTTTGAACGAAAGTTCAATGCCAATGGAGTTGAGTTGGAAGAAGATCAATACTACAAGACGAAGTTTGTTCCTCAACAAGAGAAGTATGACCACACTTCTTTCAAGGGAACACAAGCTCAAGATGATCTTCCACCACAAGACCACAAGCTAAAAGGCAAGGACAAGCTTCAATAAGAGATTGACTCATTTGAAGAAGCTCCTAAGGCCATGGTCAAGTGGGTTCCCAAGACAATGTCAAGCTCTACATCATCAAGTAGGACTACAACTCCAATGATTCCCATCAAGTTGATGTGGATCCCAAAGAAGAAGAACTAGAGCATTCTTGAGGGTGACTCCGCCAACATACTTCACTCATATTCATTTTGGCGAGGACTTGTTGAAGGAAATATGCCCTAGATGCAATAATAAAGTTGTTATTTATATTTCCTTATATATCATGATAAATGTTTATTATTCATGCTAGAATTGTATTAACCGGAAACTTGATACATGTGTGAATACATAGACAAAACAAAGTGTCCCTAGTATGCCTCTACTTGATTAGCTCGTTAATCAAAGATGGTTAAGTTTCCTAACCATAGACAAGTGTTGTCATTTGATGAACAGGATCACATCATTAGAAGAATGATGTGATGGACAAGACCCATCAGTTAGCTTAGCATAATGACCGTTAAGTTTTATTGCTATTGCTTTCTTCATGACTTACACATATTCCTTTGACTATGAGATTATGCAATTCCCGAATACCAGAGGAACACCTTGTGTGCTATCAAACATCACAACGTAAATGGGTGATTATAAAGATGCTCTACAGGTGTCTCCAAAGGTGTTGGTTGGGTTGGCATAGATCGAGATTAGGATTTGTCACTCCGAGTATCAGAGAGGTATCTCTGGGCCCTCTCGGTAATGCACATCATGATAAGCCTTGTAAGCATTGTGACTAATGAGTTAGTTGCGAGATGATGCATTACGAAACGAGTAAAGAGACTTGCCAGTAACGAGATTGAACTAGGTATGAGGACACCGATGATCGAATCTCGGGCAAGTAACATATCGATGACAAAGGGAATAACGCATGTTGTCATTGCGGTTTGACCGATAAAGATCTTCGTAGAATATGTAGGAACCAATATGAGCATCCAGGTTCCGCTATTGGTTATTGACTGGAGATGTGTCTCGGTCATGTCTACATAGTTCTCGAACCCATAGGGTCCGCACGCTTAACATTTGATGACGATTTGTATTATGAGTTATGTGTTTTGGTGACCGAAGATTGTTCGGAGTCCCGGATGAGATCACAGACATGACGAGGAGTCTCGAAATAGTTGAGAGGTAAAGATTGATATATTGGACGATAGTATTTGGACACTGGAATGGTTTCGGGATGTTTCAGATATTTATCGGAGTACCAAGGGGTTATCGGAACCCCCCGGGGAAACTAATGGGCCTACAAGGCCCATAGGGGAGAGGGGAGGCAGCCCACAAGGGGTGGCCATGCCCCCCTCCCATAGGGAGTCCGAATTGGACTAGGGGAGGGGGCGCGCCCCCCTTTCCTTTTCCTCTTCTCTCTCCCTTCCCTCTTCCCCCCTACATGAGAAGGAAAAAAGGGGGCCGAATCCTACTAGGAATGGAGTCCTAGTAGGACTCCCCTCTCCTTGGCGTGCCCCTGGTGGCCGACTTCCTCCTCCCCTCCTTTATATACGGGGGCAGGGGCACCCCAAAGCACAATAGTTATTCTCTTAGTCGTGTGCGGTGCCCCCCTCCACAGTTTACTCCTCCAGTCATAGCGTCGTAGTGTTTAGACGAAGCTGTGCGCGGATCACATCACCATCACCGTCACCATGCCGTCTTGCTGATGAAACTCTCCCTCGACCCTCTGCTGGATCAAGAGTTCGAGGGACGTCATCGAGCTAAACATGTGTTGAACTCGGAGGTGTCGTACGTTCGGTACTTGATCGGTTGGATCGCAAAGACGTCCGACTACATCAATCACGTTAACCTAACACTTCCGCTTTCGGTCTACCAGGGTACATGGACACACTCTCCCCTCTTGTTGCAACTTGTTTTGCATAAAGGTGGCTGGTGGGTGTCTGTTTCTCCAACTTTAGTTGAATCGAATTTGACTACGACCAGTCCTTGTTGAAGGTTAAAACAGGACACTTGATGAAAAATCGTTGTGGTTTTGATGCATAGGTAAGAACGGTTCTTGCTAGAAGCCCGTAGCAGCCATGTAAAACTTGCAACAACAAAGTAGAGGACATCTAACTTGTTTTTGCAGGGCATGTTGTGATGTGATATGGTCAAGACATGATGTGATATACGTTATTGTATGAGATGATCATGTTTTGTAAAAGTTATCAGCAACTTGCAGGAGCCTTATGGTTATCGCTGTTGGGGAACGTAGCAATAATTCAAAAGTTTCCTACGTGTCACCAAGATCAATCTAGGAGATTCTAGCAACGAGAAAGAGGGAGTGCATCTTCATACCCTTGAAGATCGCTAAGCGGAGGTGTTGCAAGAACGCGGTTGGTGGAGTCGTACACGCAGCGATTCAGATCGCGGTCGGTTCCGATCTAAGCGTCGAACAATGGCACCTCCGCGTCCAACACACGTACAACCTGGGGATGTCTCTTCCTTCTTGATCTAGCAAGGGAAGAGGAGAATTTGAGGGAGAACTCCGACAGCACGACGGCGTGGTGGTGATGGAGCTCGTGGTTCTCCGGCAGGGCTTCGCCAAGCACTAGGGAGGAGGAGGAGGTGTTGGAGAGGGGGAGGGGCTGCGCCAGGGGAAGGGTGTGGCTGCCCTCCCACCCCCACTATATATAGGGGCAAGGGATAGGGGGCCGACCCCCCTAGATGCATCTAGAGGGGGGTGGCCAAGGGGAGGCTTGCCCCCCAAGCTAGGTGGGGGCGCCCCCTCTAGGGTTTCCCCCAACCCTAGGCACATGGGCCCTAGGGGGAGTTGCGCCCAGCCCACCTAGGGGCTGGTTCTCCTCTATATTCAGCCCATAGGGCCCTCCGGGGCAGGTGGACCCTCCCGATGGACCCCCGGAACCCCTTCGGTGGCCCCGGTACAATACATGTAACCCCCCGAACACTTCCGGCGACCGAATAAGGACTTCCCATATATAAATCTTCATCTCCGAACCATTTTGAAACACCTCGTTACGTTCGGGATCTCATCCGGGACTCCGAACAACCTTTGGTAACCACATACTATTTCCCATAACAATTCTAGTGTCACCAAACCTTAAGTGTGTAGACCCTATGGGTTCGGGAACCATGCAAACATGACCGAGACATCTCTCTGGCCAATAACCAACAGTGGGATCTGGATACCCATGTTGGCTCCCACATGTTCCATGATCATCTCATCGGATGAACCACGATGTCGGGGATTCAATCGATCCCGTATACAATTCCCTTTGTCAATCGGTATGTTACTTGCCCGAGATTCGATCATCGGTATCCCCATACCTCGTTCAATCTCGTTATCGACAAGTCTCTTTACTCGTTCTGTAACGCATGATCCCGTGGCTAACTCCTTAGTCACATTGAGCTTGTTATGATGATGCATTACCGAGTGGGCCCAGAGATACCTCTCCGTCATACGGAGTGACAAATCCCAGTCTCGATTCGTCCCAACCCAACAGATACTTTCGGAGATACCTGTAGTGCACCTTTATAGCCACCCAGTTACGTTGTGACGTTTGGTACACCCAAAGCATTCCTACGGTATCCGGGAGTTGCACAATCTCATGGTCTAAGGAAATGATACTTGACATTATAAAAGCTTTAGCAAATGAACTACACGATCTTGTGCTATGCTTAGGATTGGGTCTTGTCCGTCACATCATTCTCCCAATGATGTGATCCCGTTATCAATGACATGCAATGTCCACGGTCAGGAAACCATGACCATCTATTGATCAACGAGCTAGTCAACTAGAGGCTTACTAGGGACATATTACGATCTATGTATTCACACATGTATTACGGTTTCCGGTCAATACAATTATAGCATGAACAATAGACAATTATCATGAACACGAAAATATAATAATAACCACTTTATTATTGCCTCTAGGGCATATTTCTAACAGTCTCCCACTTGTACTAGAGTCAATAATCTAGTTACACTGTGATGAATCAAACAACCATAGAATTCTGGTGTTGATCATGTTTTGCAAGCGGAAGAGGTTTAGTCAATAGATCTGCGACATTCAGATCCGTATGCACTTTACAAATATCTATGTCTCCATCCTAAATATATTCACGAATGGAGTTGAAGCGACGCTTGATATGCCTGGTCTTCTTGTGAAACCTCGGCTCCTTGGCAAGGGCAATAGCTCTAGTGTTGTCACAGAAGAGAGTCATCGGGCCCGACGCATTGGGAATAACTCCTAGGTCGGTGATGAACTCCTTCATCCAGACTGCTTCCTGTGCTGCCTTCGAGGCTGCTATGTACTCCACTTCACATGTAGATCCCTCCACAACGCTTTGCTTGCAACTGCACCAGCTGACTGCCCTACCATTCAAAATGTACACATATCTAGTTTGTGACTTGGAGTCATCCAGATCTGTGTCGAAGCTAGCATCGACGTAACCCTTTATGACGAGATCTTCGTCACCTCCATAAACGAGAAACATATCCTTAGTCCTTTTCAGGTACTTTAGGATATTCTTGACCGCTGTACAGTGTTCCATGTTGGGATTACTTTGGTGCCTCCCTATCAAACTTACGGCAAGGTTCACACCAGGTCTGGTACACAGCATGGCATACATAATAGACTGTAAGTGCATCTAGTGCCACCCCTAGTTGGTTTTGGAGTATTGACGACAAACCTAGTTGAGGGACTAATGTGTTTGTGAGAATTGCAGGATAACACAGGTAGAAGTCCCTCATTGATTCGGTTTTCCTACCAGAGATGACCCCTAAAAATGTATGAAGACATTGAAGTCAAAGGTGGTATATGAAGATATTCACATTGAAGACTATGACAAGAGAAGACACCACATGAAGCCTATGGAGCTCGAAGACTTAGATCTTTCGTAGTTCTCTTTCTTCTGTGTTGAGTCATAGGAACCACCGTACTGTTAAGTGGGGTCCAAGAGAACCAGTCAGAATGACTGAAGTGATGCTTAAACAAAACCTATGTCTTCGAGTGAAGACTTTGAGAGCGAATCTTGTCCAGAGTCGGGCAAGTCAGCTTTGCTTGAAGCCCAAGTAAAGTTGCCATGTGAGTTTGAAATCTGACCGTTGGAACACGTGTCAGTTCCTTAGTGACACAGGGTTATTTCGGATAAATCAGGTCGGGTTGCCAAGTGGCTATAAATAGCCCACTCCCTACAACCATAAACGGTTGGCTGCTCAGATTCAGAGTACGGCTTTTGTCGTTTGAGAGCAACCCACCTCGAATCCTTTGAGAGAGAATTCCTTGCGAGGATAAAGCCCTAACCACCCAGAGCCAAAGAGAATTAGGCATCACTTAAGTCTTCTTGTCTGTGTGATCTGAAGACTTATTACACTTGAGGACTGTGCATCCTCCAGCCGGTTAGGCGTCCCGTTCTGAGCATCCAAGAGACATTGTGGATTGCCGGTGAATGAAGTCTGTGAAGGTTTGGGAGTCTACCTTGAAGACTTACCAGAGTGATTGGGCGAGGTCTGTGTGACCTTAGATCAAGGGGAATACGGTGAGGACTGGGTGTCCTGAGCTGCGCTTCAGGACTGGGTGTCCGGGACTGTGTGTCCTAAGGTTTAAATACCTAGCCGCCCTAACCAGACGTACAGTTGTCACAGCAACTGGAACTGGTCCAACAAATCATTGTCTTCAGCGAGTCACTGGTTTCATCTTCCCTTCCCTTTACTTACTGTTACTCCTTGTGAAGTCATTGTATGTTCGCACTATCTTTTGTCTTCACTGAGTGACTGCGTGTTCTGTGTGGCTTCACAATATCTTCCTACCTGATCCTTACTACATTGCTGCTATTAGTCATTGTGCTTTCACTCTATTGAATACTTGACTATGGCTTGCCTAGTGTAGTCTACCTTCCGCTGCAGGGTAATAGGTTTATTTCTATCGTTTGTCTTCATAACTTCCATGTTTTGAAGACTTTCATAAAAATCGCCTATTCACCCCCCCTCTAGTCGATATAACGCACTTTCAATTGGTATCAGAGCAAGGTGCTACCTTGTTCTGTGTGATTCAGTTTAACCACCTAGAGTTTTAGCTATGTCGACTGCAGGGATAATTAAAGTCTCTGCTGTGTGCCCCGTCTTCGATGGAACTAAATATCCCTACTGGAAGAATAAGATGCGCATGCATCTTGAAGCCATTGATGTCGACCTATGGTATGTCGTCAAGAACGGCGTTCCCAAGGCTGGAGAAGGTGTCACTGCTGCTGATGTCAAGAAGTTCGTTCAACTGGACTCTACTGCCAAGAATATCATCTGTGGTCATCTGACCAAAGGACAGTATGGCCGTGTAAGTGCTTTGGAAACATCTAAGATGGTCTGGGACTGGCTCTCCAAGGTCAATGAAGGCGTCTCAACCCAGAGAGATCAGAGAACCAGTGTCCTTCGCAGCCTCTTCAACCGCTTCAAGAGAAATGACAATGAGAATGTCCAGCTCACATTTGACCGACTCACTAACATCACAAATGAGCTTCAAGCCCTCGGCGCTACTGAGATCACCAAACATGAAGTCGTCAAGACACTACTGAGATCACTTGATAGTTCGTTTGACACCCTAGCCCTGATGATTCAAGAACATCCTGATTTCAAGACACTCGATCCGTCTGACATACTTGAGAGGCTCAACACACATGAGTTTCAGCTTTCTGAGAAAAGAGATATCTACGGTCCAAACTATGGGCGAACTCGTGCCTTGAAGGAAAAAGCTGTCTCCTCATCTGAAGAAGAATCTGACAGCAGTTTGGATGATCCTGAAGACATTGGAAGGGAACTTGCTATGCTTGTGAAGAAGTTCCAAAAATTCACCAAGAAGAAAGGTTTCAGAAAGTCTTCCTGATCAAGCTCAAGGAATGATGAAGCTTCTGCTCACGACTACAAGAAGAAAACATGTCACAAGTGCAAGAAACCTAGCCACTTCATCTCTGAGTGTCCATAGTGGGACAATGAGAACAAAAAGAAGAAGAAGAGCAAGGAATATGACTCTGACGACAAGAAGAAGAAGAAATACTCAAAGTCTTCTTCCAAGTCTTACTCAAAGTCTTCATCACACAAGAAGAGCTCATCTGGCAAGGCACGTGCGTTTGTTGGCAAGGAAATGGATTCAGAGGAGGAGTCCGCTTCTGAGGAGGCGGATGTGGAGTTTGAGGAGGAGTCCGATTCAGGCGTCGCAAGTCTGGCTACAGCATACGTTGCCAAGTCCATCTTCAACACTGAAGACAATGACTTCATCACCGACACCGATGCAAATGACAAGGACTACTCCGCTTCTACCTACTGCTTCATGGCACGCGGTGCCAAGGTAAACACACGCACTACTCACTATCAAACATCTAGTGACGATGACTCTGATTGTGGTTCAAAACCCAGCTACAAAACACTTGCTAAAATTGCAACTGAACAACAGAAAGCTATGGAACATATTCAAAAACTGTTAGACAGAAGCGATGATCTGTTAGGTGTTGAAATGACTCGATCTGAATCCTTAATTGAAGACATAAAAAATCTTCATGTTAAGTATGAGGAACTTGAAAGTCGTCATGAAACTCTCTCAACAACTCATGAAAAGCTTTCCTATGATTATCTTCAAAGGAAACAAGATCTTGAGAAATTGAGAGCGGCTCATAAAGATCTTCAAAAGGAAAACGAGTCACTTCGCGCCGAACAGATCAGCTCCGCTCAGGAAGGATTTGAACCACCATGTCTTAAATGCATTGAGCGTGATAATGCTACTAGTGTTGCTGAATGTTCTACTGCTGCTACTGTTGCAATATCTTCAACTGTTGATGTGGGAACTAACCCCTCTGCTGAGGATTCCACTGCTATTGGTGATGAGAATGCTAGGTTGAAGACATTGCTTGAAACAGGGATGTACAAAAGTCTTAAAGGGCATCAGACACTATGTGATGTCCTCAAAAAGCAGATTTTGAACCGAAACCCGAGGAAAGAGGGTGTTGGGTTCGTAAGGAAAATGAATGCTGATGGCTCTTACTGGAAACCTGAGCAGTACCCCAAAACCACATGGGTTGCTGCAAAGGAATTTTCAGCAGATCCATCCACTCTATCTGGGTTCACTTGTGCTAACCCCATTGTCATTGGTGAATCCTTTGATGCAAACTATAAACTGTTTAAGAATCAGAATGGTGAAGTGTTTGCCAGGTACATTGGTACTAACTACAGGAATGGACCGCCTATGAAGAAGATCTGGGTTCCGAAAAGGTGTCTGGAGAATCTTCCTGTGAATGTCATCATGACACCTCACGTGAAGAAGACAAACCTTAGACCAAAGGCTTCATACGGTCCAAAGGCTTCATATAGACAGAGGACTCACCTGAGTCGCACTAACGCAAATGTTTTGCAGGGAAACCATACTCAGGCATATGAATATGAGAGCGGTTCATCAAACCGCCCAAGAACTATTCTGCTTATTCTTATGAGTACTATTGTCCGCCTGCAAGACTGTTTGCTAGGGCTCCAAAGCCAAAGTTCTCAGATGCTGCACTTAGACTTATTGCTTCTAAGCCACCCTTGAAGATGTGGGTGGCTAAGAAAGCTTAACTCTCTTTTGCAGGGAAAGGTCTCCAGCAGAAAACCAAAATCGTCTGACGCTATTGCTGGGGACCTTAAACATCTTGTAGGGCGCAAGATCAAATGCCCGAATGGTCTTACTATGTACTTCATTCCTGAATCGCTTGCTACTCTCCCTATTAGTCCTAATCTGGATCTAAGCTTTCATAACCCACTGGTTCGTCAAATGTTTTTGCTTCACAATGCTCTTCGTGAAGCCTATCCCCCTAACTACACTGTTGGGTACGACACCAGCGTCTTCAGAATGGATTATTGATAGTGGGTGTACAAATCACATGACTGGCAAAAGAAGCCTTCTTATGGACTCAACCTTACGTCCATCCGAAAAGAGCCACATCACATTTGCTGACACTGGTAAAAGTAAGGTATTGGGTCTAGGTAGAGTTGCAATCTCAAGGGATCAACACATGGATAAAGTCATGCTTGTTGAATCCCTTGGATTCAACTTAGTGTCTGTCTCAATGCTTTGCGATTTAAACATGATCATAATATTTGGAAAATACCGTTGCCTTGTTCTAATGGAATCTGACAAGTCTCTAGTATTTGAAGGGTATCGAAAAGATGATTTGTACGTGGTAGATTTCTCAGCAGGACCACAACTTGCCGTATGTCTTCTAGCAAAAGCTTCAGAATGCTGGCTCTGGCATTGGAGGCTTGGGCATGCTGGCATGAGGAACCTCCACACCCTGGCAAAGAAGAAGCATGTCATAGGCATCGAGGGCGTCAAGTTCAAGAAAGATCACTTATACGGTGCCTGTGAGGCAGGAAAGATGACGAGGGCCAAACATCCCTCAAAGACAATCATGACCACTACTCGACCCTTCGAACTGCTTCACATGGATCTTTTCGGTCCCACTTATTACTCAACTATTACTACTACTGCTTGTCTCTATGGCTTTGTCATTGTTGATGATTATTCTAAATATACTTGGGTGCACATAATCCTTTACAAGACTGAAGTGCAGGATGTCTTCAGACGCTTCGCCAATCGAGCAATGAACAACTATGGCGCCAAGATAAAGCATATCAGAAATGACAATGGCACTGAATTCAAGAACACTGGCCTTGATACATAACTTGATACCTTGGGCATCACACATGAATTCTCAGCCCCGTACACGCCACAGCAGAATGGGGTCGTCGAACGCAAGAACAAAACACTCATTGAGATGGCCAGAACGATGCTAGATGAATACAAGACTCCAAGAAAATTCTGGCCTAAAGCCATTGATACTGCATGCCATACAATCAATCGTGTTTATCTTCACAAGCTTCTGAACAAGACATCTTATGAGCTCCTTACTGGCAAGAAGCCAAATGTCAGTTACTTCAGAGTATTTGGCGCCAGGTGCTGGATCAAGGACCCACATCACACCTCAAAGTTTGCACCAAAAGCACATGAGGGTTTTATGCTTGGATATGGAAAGGATTCGCACTCCTACAGAGTCTTCAATCTCTTTCATTACAAAGTGGTTGAAACAGTGGATGTGCGGTTCGATGAGACCAACGGTTCACAAAGAGAGCAACTGCCAAATGTGCTAGATGAAATTCCATCCAGTGAATCAATCAAGCTAATGGGAACTGGAGAAATTATACCTTCTAAAGCTCATCCTGAAGAAGAACTTATCATCTCAGCACCTGATCAACATGAAGACAATGCTCAGCCTGAAGACATTCCTTCTAACAACGACAATGATCAGCAAGAGCAAAATCTTCGCCCTGTACATCCTCGCGTTGCCAATGAAGTGCAGATTGAAAGAATAATTGATAGCATCAATGCACCCAGTCCACTCACTCGTTCAAGGGCAACCCAGCTAGCAAATTTCTGTGGGCACTTTGCATTCGTCTCAATAACAGAACCCAAGAAAGTTGAAGAGGCCTTCATGGAACCTGAATGGATTCACGCTATGCAAGACGAGCTTCAACCGTTTGAGCTGAATAATGTATGGGAACTGGTCAAGCGTCCCGATCCTCGGAAGCACAACATAATAGGCACCAAATGGATATACCACAACAAGCAAGATGAGCATGGTCAAGTTGTCAAAAACAAAGCTCGTCTCGTTGCTCAAGGATATACTCAAGTGGAAGGCATTGACTTCGATGAAACATTTGCTCCTGTGGCTAGACTTGAAGCCATACGCATACTGCTGGCCTATGCAAATCATCACAACATACTTCTTTATCAAATGGATGTGAAGAGCGCCTTCCTCAATGGCAAGATTGAAGAAGAAGTGTATGTTGCACAACCTCCTGGCTTTGAAGACCCAAAACATCCTGACATGGTATACAAGCTCAACAAGGCACTGTATGGCCTCAAACAAGCCCCTCGGGCCTGGTATGACACACTCAAATACTTCCTGAAGAGCAAAGGCTTCATACCTGGTTCTCTCGACCCCACTCTCTTCACGAAGACATATGATGGTGAACTATTTGTGTGCCAAATATATGTGGATGACATTATCTTCGGCTGCACCAATCAAAAGTACAATGAAGAGTTTGGATATATGATGCAAGAGCAATATCAAATGTCTATGATGGGAGAGCTAAAGTTCTTTCTCGGTCTTCAAATGTGACAGCAACACAACGGCATCTTCATATCTCAAGAGAAGTATCTCAAAGATTGCCTGAAGAAGTTCGGTATGCAAGACTGCAAAGGCTTCACGACGCCAATGCCAGCCAATCATCATCTGGGTCCTGACGACAATGGTAAAGAGTTCGATCAAAAGGTATACCACTCCATGATTGGTTCTTTACTTTATCTATGTGCATCTAGGCCAGATATTATGCTTAGTGTTTGCATGTGTGCTCGATTCCAAGCGGCACCAAAGGAGTCGCATCACTTAGCTATGAAGCGAATTCTTTGATATTTGGCTCACACCCCAACTCTAGGATTATGGTATCCAAAGGGCTCAGAGTTTGATCTGGTTGGATTCTTGGATGTTGATTATGCTGGTGACAAAGTTGATCGCAAGTCTACATCAGGCACATGTCACTTTCTGGGACGATCACTTGTATGTTGGTCTTCAAAGAAGCAGAACTGTGTATCTCTCTCCACTGCTGAATCTGAATACATTGCTGCTGGATCTTGCTGCGCTCAGCTTCTGTGGATGAAGCAAACGCTCAAGGACTATGGCATTCATCTGAAGCAAGTGCCACTCTACTGCGACAACGAAAGCGCCATCAAGATTGCCAACAACCCAGTTCAGCACTCGAAGACAAAGCACATTGCAATTTGTCATCACTTTCTCAGAGATCATGTTGTGAAGGAAGATATTGATATCATACACGTCAACACTGAAGAACAATTGGCAGATATCTTCACCAAGCCCTTGGATGAGAAGAGATTTTGCAAGTTACGGTGTGAGCTAAATATCCTGGAATCCTCAAATGTCCTGTGATCAGGCACACATCCTAACCCTTATGCATATTGATGACTTAGATGTGCAACACACGAAGTAAAGTATATCTTCAATCAATGAAGACATACATTCTAAGTGTGAATACATTAATGTGGAATTTGACCTCGGAGCGCCACGATAATTGTGCGCCGTGTCTGGGTCTAATACTTCCTATACGGTGGGTAACGCCACCACCAAATGTTCTATTTTGAAGTGTTTCACTCATGGCGTTACCTTGCTATGTATTCACATTTGGTTTGGCTTCAATCTCAACATGTCTTCATGATTATCTTCACTATGTTGATTATATATATATATACTAGTGTTCTGTCCTCTACAGCATTCACTTATAGCTATGTCTTCTTGTTGAATCTTTTGAACTAAGTGAATGTGATCGGACCCTAACCTCTCTATGCTATCTATCTCAAACTCTATCTCTCCAAATCATATGCATTCTATTGAAACTGTCGAATGTCTTCTGTGCGTCCTTGTCAGCAGAAGATACAAAGACAAACCTTAAGTCCACTTTCAATGCTCATTCCTCCACATGAAACCCGGAGAAGTAGGAACGACCACCCGACAATCCAGGCGTGCGTGGGACGTGGAACAAACCCCAAAATTCTGCATGATGGCCACGTGTTCCTCATATGCGAATTGCCAGGGGCACCTGTGTAATAACGCAGTGCCGCCCCTGTACCTATAAATACACACTTCACGGCGGTCATTATCTCTTCTTCCACTCTCGCACGAACCCTAGCGCCACCGCTAGCCCTCGATGATGCCGGCGACGAAGCGCTTCGCTGCCGCAACCTCTCCGACGCCGTCTTCACGCCGACCGCGGACATCATCCTCTCCGCCGTCGTCGTAGGTGTCCTCCGTCGCCAAGTTAGGGCACGGAAGATTGAACTGCTCGGCCTCATCTTCCACTCAGTCTAGCAGTTCTTAGTGTGGTAAATAAAACTTCCTTTTTACGGCACCGTTGATCCTATGGCTTTGTCACTTTCTACCACAAGCAGTTTCTATTCACACAAGTTAGATCTCTCTCATACTGCATCTCATAACATGCCTAGTATATTCACTTATGCTTCACAAAGTAGTTAGATTCCTCACTTGTACTGATCTCTGGATTCGTACAAATCTGGAACCAACTCCTTATCTATGAGTGAATGTCTTCGCACGATGAGGTCAATGTCTTCTAAACTGATTTATATTCAAAATCTTCTGAGAATGCATATGACCTCTTCCCCTTCCCTCGCACCTTAATGCTGTCACAGGTACATGTCCGTGGGAGAATCCCTTGGTTCTCATAGTCTGCATTCATTTGCAGAATTCTTATAGCATCATATAAATTCTCCCGAAGCAAGTTCCTGTTTGTCCAGCAAGCGAAAATCTTTGAAGCCTTTGAACGTGTTGAAGCCTTTCAGTTTAAAGTTCATGGCTTCAGAGAAATCAGCAAGGAAGGGTGGCAGAAAGCATCGTGGAGAAACATCTAGAGATCTGCCAGATGACCTCTCAGAACTGTACAACACAGATCCTGAAGAGGATTACAATCAGCGCAAGACCCGAATCCAATGGATGCGAAGATATTGGGCAGAACAATGGTTCAAATACCGATTTGTAACCCAGGAATATGCTAAGAAAAATGCCATCAAGAGACCGTGGGGAGACATCCTATACAAGAATCTTCAACCCAGGTCCAGAGATGAAGCCATTGGACAAGGCTTCTATCCCTGCATGGTCCGTTAGCCACAGCCTATTGATGCACACCCATCGTCACTACTATGGTGTCGTGACGACATTCTGTTCAAGCGCAACTTCCAGTTTGCCTAGAACTCAGCGAAGCAAAACAAGAAGACATTGGGACTAGACTTCAACCCTGGTCCCTCAGCTCCAAGGGCCGATGGCACATGAGATGCAGAACCCAATGTCGTCGGTCCTTTCTAGAACCTTGAAGGCCTCATCACCCATATCTTGGTTCAAGGGATTGCTGTGAATGAGCCTGCAGCTGACGCTAAATCAGATGAAGCGCCTGCAGCGCCGAAGCCAAAGAAGTTGAAGAAGCCTAAAGCTTCAAAGCCTGCCCCTTCACCAAAAATCTCATGGGCGAAGCCACTGGCAACTGCACCTCCTGAAGACAGTGTGCAGTCCGAAGATTTATCACGCATCTCCAAGCCCCAGAAGGTCAAGATGCCTCTGCCACACACCGGCCAAGAGCTAACAGCTGCTGCCATTCTGCGCAATGATGCCATTGATCTGTCAAGTGATGAAGATCTTGCAGATGACGCTCTTGAGCAACTCATCAAGAGCAAAGAAGAAGCAGAAATCTTCAATGATCTGCCTCTCTTTGATGTAACAGTCATTCACAACTTCATTGATGAATGGTTTGACACGCCAAACATCAGCTTCGACGATCTCCAACTACCCATTGGCCTCAGTGTCGCCTTCCATGGCGCCATTGCTTCAGAGTTAGCTATCGCCCAGTGCATTGTTGAACTGAAGCAGAAGATTGACTTTGAGAAATCTCAGTTCAAGAAGCATATGGCCAAGCTCAGCGTGCAAGACGTGAAGAATTTCAAGATTATGTTGCACGAGCTCAAGGAAGCCTTTCTAAAGAAACGTGCAGAAGCTCAGGGTTCTCGTGAGCGCATGAAGGTCCTGGCTGATAGGTGTGTGCAAGCCTACAATGAGGCTGAGAAGCGCAAGGCCCTTGGGCGTCCTGGCATCGACCCCAGGATGGCTGCCAAGAAGCAGAAGAAGCCCGCTATGGTTGAACCTGAAGCACCAAGGCAGGAGGCAGATCCCCTTGTCTTCCCAACTAGCATGACTATCCCGAAGCCAAAGGCCAGGTCAACCGCTTCAGAACTGAAGAAGACCAGGACTGCTGAGGCTGAAGCAAGGAAGAGAAAACATCCTGAAGCCTCTGCTACTGCCCCCGCCAAGAAGAAAAGAATGACCAAGAAGGAACGGGCTGCTCCCATAGAGCCCTTGATTGTTGAACCCATTTCCATGGTTCACCCCGACGCCGATCCACAAGAACGTCAACTGACTGTCCATGATCCTGCTTTCACAGAGGCTCGTGAAGCTGAAGACTTTCCAGCAGCCGATCCCCTCGCTGCTGAGGACATTGGTCACCATGACCATGTTGAAGATGATGCAGCCCTTCCTCAGCTAGAGCACCAACAGGTATCATCGCCTGTGCTCACGCACAGTGAACTCATCAGCATTGGTCGTCCACTGACACCAATAGCACAGGATGCTTCGTGGGCGGATCGCCCACAAGAGGAAGAAGACTCTGAGGCCCAGCCAACACAAACTCCACAGGTGTCGCCCGTGTTGCGCAGGCTTCGCAAAGGTCCAAGGCGTCAAGTCTCTGCGTCTGAAGCTAAAACTGCTGAAGACATTCCGGCTGCATCGGCCGATGAAGAAGAAGTACCACAAGCTGCTACTCCCCTGTCCCACCAAGAAGCAGTTCTCGAGGAGAACGTGATCGTAAGAGACCCTCCAGCTCGTCAAGTGGAGGTTGAAAATCTTGCGGCTGCCACCACCAACACCACTGAAGTCACTGACGCTGTCATGGCTGAAGCAAATGTGGAGCCCTCACCAACAAAAGCACCAGAAGTCAGCGAAGCCACTGATCTCGTTGCTTCTGTTCCTGCGTCTGCTGCCGGTCCCCAATTCGACTACCATGTTGAGCACAGGCCTCAGGTACAGAAGCCAACCCAAGATTGCCAAGGTTCCCAGGTCCTGCATCAGCACCTGGCTCCTTCAATATCAATGGCTTCAAAGCAGACAACACATTCTTCAACAGCTCCAGGAACCCCTACTCCAGGGAAAGAATATCATCTGATCAGTTCTGGAGTTATCCGCAGCGAAACTATTACTCATGCGTTCTTTACAACCAAGGTCGCATCTTCCCACACAAGCGCCTTGACATTGAAGCAATAGCTGGTCTGCCCTGTCTGGAAGAAGCTCTGGATTGCTTCAAAGAGGTTGGACTGCTGCCGTTTGTCACTGACCAAGAGCATTGGAATGAAGAGTTGCTGCTCCAATTCTATGCCACACTTCACATCCGCGGGTATAGCAGAGATCCGAAGACTTGGGTCCTGGAGTGGATGACAGGAAACGTTCATCACGAAGCCAAAGCCTTTGACATCATTGAGCTCACTGGTTTGCCCACTCCCGGTGATCTCTACGAGCATGGCTGTCAGCTTCATAGTGAAGCTATTGAGAGCATCTTTCAGAAGACTGAACCTAGTATGAGTCAGATGCTCAGTATGATGAAGCCATTGCCCCAAGATGCTGCTTATCCCACGGAGTTCTTCGTTGAAGACCTTGAGTATCTGCCAAGAACCATTTATCACATCATAAGGCGAACTCTCTGGCCAATCAAAGGACATTCTCCCCATGCCAAGCTGGAAGGTGCAATGAAGACTTTGGTCTTCTACATTCTTCATGGAAAATGCTTCAATACACATGATTTCTTCATTCGCCAACTTGCTGCATCTGGCTCTGATCTGTTTGGTTTGAAGTTCTATGCCCCTTGGGTGATGCGGCTGATCAAACTTCACTCCGCTATCTCATATCAGCCCTCGGCCCGCAACCATCGGATCTTTTTGCTGATGTGGATATGTCTATTGAAGCCATCTATCCTGAGCCTGCCAAGGAATCTCTCAGTCTTCAGAATGCAGAGCATCAAAGTTTCACTCAGAACATTGAAGGCGTTGAAGCCGTAACTCATGTGTATCCTTTGGCTGGCACTACACGTGCACCGCATCCTGCTCTCACTGAAGCCACTGACAGTACAACTGCTCCACGACCCAAGAAGCGCACTCGTGTTCTCAATGATCGAGAGCTTCTTGTGTCTCTTCATCAGAAACAGGATAGGCATCATGACTGGCTGAAGCGTCAGATGCAAAGCCTCTTGGTGGATGTTAATCACACTCGCAATTTTGCCACCAAGAATGCTTTTGTTGCCCATGAAACCTCTCGCCGCACATGGAAAGGGCTAACACTGATATGTTCTGAAGATGATCTTCAAGAGGATGGCTTCACTGAGCGATTCAAGTTTGACTCCACACCTCCTCGAAGGGCAGTGCTGCGACGAACTCCATCCCTTGAAGACTCTGAGTTCTCTTACTCTACTGCAACTGTGAATGCCAGAGTAATCGAGGATGAAGACGATGCTACTTCACCGCCACCTCCTTCAGCATGCTTCGACTCTGCTCCAAGCTCTTCAGCACCGCCAAACACAACCAACGACCCTGCCGCTTCACCTACTCCTCATGGGAATGAGTAGATGCTCTATGTCTTCAAACCTTTTTGGTCCTTACTGACAAAAGGGGGAGAAGCATATGAGGTTGATAGTCTTCAAGCGGGTCCATATGGGCGGGTGCTTTATATTTTGCTTCGTGCTTACAACTCTCGTTTTGCTACATTTGGTTCTTTGAGTTGTAACACTTAAACGCGATGGTCGTCTGCTACTTATTTGCCACCTTGTGTTGCGACAATAAATTCCGCAATTAGATCATTCTGCAGACGTCCATTTTCCATTATGCATGTCATTATCTTCATATACTTTCACATGCATAGTGGATTGTCATCATAAGTTGAAGTGGATATCCACAAGTACAACCTGCCATGTGCATTTGCATTCCAAAAGCAAATTACTTATATGCACATCTTCAGGGGGAGCCCTTGCAACTTATGAAGACAATTCCTTATCCTTTACAATTTCACAGATTATATTCCCCGTTGAAAACTTCAACTAGTTTGTCATCAATCACCAAAAAGGGGGAGATTGTAAGTGCATCTAGTGCCACCCCTAGTTGGTTTTGGAGTATTGACGACAAACCTAGTTGAGGGACTAATGTGTTTGTGAGAATTGCAGGATAACACAGGTTGAAGTCCCTCATTGATTCGGTTTTCCTACCAGAGATGACCCCTAAAAATGTATGAAGACATTGAAGTTAAAGGTGGTATATGAAGATATTCAATTGAAGACTATGACAAGAGAAGACACCAGATGAAGCCTATGGAGCTCGAAGACTTAGATCTTTCGTAGTTCTCTTTCTTCTGTGTTGAGTCATAGGAACCACCGTACTGTTAAGTGGGGTCCAAGAGAACCAGTCAGAATGACTGAAGTGATGCTTAAACAAAACCTATGTCTTCGAGTGAAGACTTTGAGAGCGAATCTTGTCCAGAGTCGGGCAAGTCAGCTTTGCTTGAAGCCCAAGTAAAGTTGCCGTGTGAGTTTGAAATCTGACTGTTGGAACACGTGTCAGTTCCTTAGTGACCCAGGGTCATTTCGGACAAATCAGGTCGGGTTGCCAAGTGGCTATAAATAGCCCACCCCCTACAACCATAAACGGTTGGCTGCTCAGATTCAGAGTACGGCTTTTGTCGTTTGAGAGCAACCCACCTCGAATCCTTTGAGAGAGAATTCCTTGCGAGGATAAAGCCCTAACCACCCAGAGCCAAAGAGAATTAGGCATCACTCAAGTCTTCTTGTCTGTGTGATATGAAGACTTATTACACTTGAGGACTGTGCATCCTCCAGCCGGTTAGGCATGGCGTTCTGAGCATCCAAGAGACATTGTGGATTGCCGGTGAACGAAGTCTGTGAAGGTTTGGGAGTCTACCTTGAAGACTTACCAGAGTGATTGGGCGAGGTCTGTGTGACCTTAGCTCAAGGGGAATACGGTGAGGACTGGGTGTCCTGAGCTACGTGTTCAGGACTGGGTGTCCGGGACTGTGTGTCCTAAGGTTTAAATACCTAGCCGCCCTAACCAGACGTACAGTTGTCACAACAACTAGAACTAGTCCAACAAATCATTTTCTTCAGCGAGTCACTGGTTTCATCTTCCCTTCCCTTTACTTACTGTTACTCCTTGTGAAGTCATTGTATGTTTGCACTATCTTTTGTCTTCACTGAGTGACTGCGTGTTCTATGTGGCTTCACAATATCTTCCTACCTGATCCTTACTACATTGCTGCTATTAGTCATTGTGCTTTCACTCTATTGAATACTTGACTATTGCTTGCCTAGTGTAGTCTACCTTCCGCTGCAGGGTAATAGGTTTATTTCTATCGTTTGTCTTCATAACTTCCACATTTTGAAGACTTTCATAAAAATTGCCTATTCACCCCCCTCTAGTCGATATAACGCACTTTCACCCTATGGCTGAGGCAGGGGATGACACTCATCTTTTCTCTATCTTCTGCCGAGGTCGGGCATTGATCCCTGCTCAATTTCACACCTTGCAATACAGGCAAGAACCCCTTGTTGGACTGATGCATATTGAACTTCTTCAATATCTTGTCAAGGTATGTTCTTTGTGAAAGACCAATGAGGCGTCTCTGAAACGCCCTCGATGCGGCTATATCTCCCACGTGTCGAAGCATGACTTAGAGGCATAACCGCATTGAAAGCAATGTCGCAAGTGAGGTAATCTTCACACAACCCATGTAATACATAAGGGGAAGGATACATAGTTGGCTTACAATCGCCACTTCACACAAGTACATGAATAAAGCATTACATCATCCAAAAACAATCAAGGTCCGACTACGGAACCAAAATAAAAGAAGAACCCCAAATGCGACACGGTCCCCGATCGACCCCAACTGGGCTCCACTACTGATCAACTAGAACGAAACAACACAAAGGACAAGATCTTCATCGAGCTCCTCCTGAGCTTGGTTGCGTCATCTGCACAGACTCATCGGCACCTGCAAGCTGGTTTTGGAAGTATCTGTGAGTCACAGGGACTCGGCAATCTCACACCCTCGCGATCAAGACTATTTAAGCTTATAGGAAGGTTAAAAGGTATGAGGTGGGCTGCAGCAAGCGACTAGCATATATGGTGGCTAAACATACACAAATGAGAGCGAGAAGAGAAGGCAAAGCACGATCGATAAACTATGATCAAGATGTGATCCTAGAACAACCTACGTCAAGCATAACTCCAACACCGTGTTCACTTCCCGGACTCCGCCGGAAAGAGACCATCACAGTTACACACGCGGTTGATGCATTTTAATTAAGGTCAACTTCAGGTTTTCTACAACCGGACGTTAACAAATTCCCATCTGCCCATAACCACGGGCATGACTTTCAAAAGTTCAAATCCCTGCAGGGGTGTCCTAACTTAGCCCATGACAAGCTCTCACGGTCAACGAAGGATATTCCTTCTAGCGGGAAGACCCGATCAGACTCGGAATCCCGGTTACAAGACATTTCGACAATGGTAAAACAAGTCCAGCAACACCGCCCGAATGTGCTGACAAATCCCGATAGGAGCTGCACATATCTCGTTCTCAGGGCACACTCAGATTGTCTAAACTTCCGGTAGGCCAGATATTATGCTTAGTGTTTGCATGTGTGCTCGATTTCAAGCGGCACCAAAGGAGTCGCATCACTTAGCTGTGAAGCGAATTCTTCGATATTTGGCTCACACCCCAACTCTAGGATTATGGTATCCAAAGGGCTCAGAGTTTGATCTGGTTGGATTCTCGGATGCTGATTATGCTGGTGACAAAGTGGATCGCAAGTCTACATCAGGCACATGCCACTTTCTAGGACGATCACTTGTATGTTGGTCTTCAAAGAAGCAGAACTGTGTATCTCTCTCCACTGCTGAATATGAATACATTGCTGCTGGATCTTGCTGCGCTCAGCTTCTGTGGATGAAGCAAACACTCAAGGACTATGGCATTCATCTGAAGCAAGTGCCACTCTACTGCGACAACGAAAGTGCCATCAAGATTGCCAACAACCCAGTTCAGCACTCGAAGACAAAGCACATTGAAATTCGTCATCACTTTCTCAGAGATCATGTTGTGAAGGAAGATATTGATATGATACACGTCAACACTGAAGAGCAATTGGCAGATATCTTCACCAAGCCCTTGTATGAGAAGAGATTTTGCAAGTTACCGTGTGAGCTAAATATACTGGAATCCTCAAATGTTCTGTGATCAGGCACACATCCTAACACTTATGCATATTGATGACTTAGATGTGCAACACACGAAGTAAAGTATATCTTCAATCAATGAAGACATACATTCTAAGTGTGAATACATTAATATGGAATTTGACTTTGGAGCGCCACGATAATTGTGCGCCGTGTCTGGGTCTAATACTTCCTATACGGTGGGTAATGCCACCATCAAATGTTCTGTTTGAAGTGTTTCACTCATGGCGTTACATTTGCTATGTCTTCACATTTGGTTTGGCTTCAATCTCAACATGTCTTCATGATTATCTTCACTATGTTGATTATATATATATATACTAGTGTTCTGTCCTCTACAACATTCACTTATAGCTATGTCTTCTTGTTGAATCTTTTGAACTAAGTGAATG
The DNA here is from genome assembly GCF_018294505.1 of Triticum aestivum. Classification (NCBI taxonomy): domain Eukaryota; kingdom Viridiplantae; phylum Streptophyta; class Magnoliopsida; order Poales; family Poaceae; genus Triticum; species Triticum aestivum. The sequence goes on along the minus strand of NC_057812.1, from coordinate 255,990,610 downwards.
TGATCGGACCCTAACCTCTCTATGCTTTCTATCTCAAACTCTATCTCTCCAAATCATATGCATTCTATTGAAACTGTCGAATGTCTTCTCTGCGTCCTTGTCAGCAGAAGATACAGAGACAAACATTAAGTCCGTTTTCAATGCTCATTCCTTCACCTGAAACCCGGAGAAGTGGGAACGACCACCCGACAATCCAGGCATGCGTGGGACGTGGAACAACCCCCGATATGCTGCATGATGGCCATGTGTTCCTCAGATGTGAATTGCCAGGGGCACCTGTGTAATAACGCAGTGCCGCCCCTGTACCTATAAATACACACCTCACAGCAGTCATTATCTCTTCTTCCACTCTCGCACAAACCCTAGCGCCACCGCTAGCCCTCGACGACGCCGGCGACGAAGCACTTCGCTGCCGCAACCTCTCCGACGCCGTCTTCATGCTGACCGCGGACATCGTCCACTCCGCTGTCGCCGTAGGTGTCCTCCGTCGCTAAGTTAGGGCACGGACGATCGAACTGCTCGGCCTCCTCTTCCACTCCGTCTAGTAGTTCTTCGTGTGGTAAATAGAACTTCCTTTTTACAGCCCCCTTGATCCTATAGCTTCGTCACTTTCTACCACAAGCAGTTTCTGTTCACATAAGTTGGATCTCTTACATACTGCATCTGATAATATGCCTAGTATATTCACTTGTATTTCACAAAGTAGTTAGATTCCTCACTTGTACTGATCCATGGATACGTACAAATCTGGAACCAACTCCTTATCTATGAGTGAATGTCTTCGCACGATGAGGTCAATGTCTTCTAAACTGATTTATCTTCAAAATCTTCTAAGAATGCATATGACCTCTTCCCCTTCCCTCGCACCTTAATGCTGTCACAGGTACATGTCCATGGGAGAATCCCTTGGTTCTCATAGTCTGCATTCATTTGCAGAATACTTACAGCATCACATAAATTCTCCCGAAGCCAGTTCCTGTTTGTCCAGCAAGTGAAAACCTTTGAAGCCTTTGAACGTATTGAAGCCTTTCAGTTTAAAGTTCATGGCTTCAGAGAAATCAGCAAGGAAGGGTGGCAGAAAGCGTCGAGGAGAAACATCAAGAGATCTGCCCGATGACCTCTCAGAGCTGTACAAGACAGATCCTGAAGAGGATTACAATCAGCGCAAGACACGAATCCAATGGATTCGACGCTATTGGGCAGAACAGTGGTTCAAGTACAGATTTGTGACAAAGGAATATGCTGAAAAGAATGCCATCAAGCGACCATGGGGAGACATCCTCTACAAAAATCTTCAACCCAGGACCAGAGATGAAGCCATTGAACAAGGCTTCTATCCCTGCATGGTCCGTGGACCACAGCCTGCGGATGCTGACCCATCGTCACTGCTATGGTGTCGTGACGACAATCTGTTTAAGCGCAACTTCCAGTTTGCCCAGAACTCAGCGAAGCAGAATAAGAAGTCTTTGGGATTAGATTTAAACCCTGGTCCCTCTGCTCCCCGTGCCGATGGAACTCGCGAAGATGAACCCAATCTTCTTGGGCCCTTATACAACTTGGAAGGTCTCATCACTCACATCGTGGTTCAAGGGACAACAGTGAATGAGCCTGCAGATGACGCTGAATCAGATGAAGCGCCTGCAGCACCGAAGCCAAAGAAGCTGAAGCAGCCAAAAGCTTCAAAGCCTGCCTCTGAACAAAAAATCTCACGGGCGAAGCCACTGGCAACTGCACCTCCTGAAGACAGTGTGCAGTCTGAAGATTTGTCACGCATCTCCAAGCCCCAGAAGGTCAAGATGCCTCTGCCACACACCGGCCAAGAGCTGACAGCTGCTGCCATTCTGCGCAACGATGCCATTGATCTGTCCAGTGATGAAGGTCTTGTAGATGACGCTCTTGAGCAACTCATCAAGAGCAAACAAGAAGCAGAAATCTTCAATGATCTGCCTCTCTTTGACGTGACAATCGTCCACAACTTCATTGATGAGTGGTTTGACATGCCAAACATCAGCTTCGAAGATCTGCAACTACCCATTGGCCTCAGTGTCGCCTTGCATGGCGCCATTGCTTCAGAGCTAGCTCTCGCTCAGCGCATCGTTGAACTGAAGCAAAAGATTGACTATGAAAAGGCTCAGTTCAAGAAGCATATGGCCAGGCTCAGTGTGCAAGAGGTGAAAAACTTCAAGATTATGCTGTACGAGCTCAAAGAAGCCTTTCTCAAGAAACGGGCAGAAGCTCAGGGTTCTCGGGAGCGCATGAAGAGCCTAGCTGACAAGTGTGTGCAAGGCTACAACGAGGCTGAGAAGCGCAAGGCCCTTGGGCGTCCGGGCATTGATTCCAGGATGGCTGCTAAGAAGAAGAAGAAGCCCATTGTGACCGAACCTCTCGCACCAAGGCAGGAAGCAGATCCCATTGTCTTCCCAACTAGCATGACTGGCTCTAAGCCAAAAGCCCGGTCAACCGCTTCAGAGCTGAAGAAGACGAGGACTGCTGAGGCTGAAGCCAGGAAGAGGAAACATCCTGAAGCCTCTCCTACTGCCCCCTCCAAGAAGAAGAGGAAGACCAAGAAAGAACGGGATGCTCCCACAGAGCCTTTGATTGTTAAACCCATTTCCATGGTTCATCCTGACGCTGAACCTCAAGAGCACCAACTGACAATCCATGAGCCTGCTTTCTCAGAGGCTCATGAAGCTGAAGACTTTCCAGCAGCTGTTCCCATCGCTGCTGAAGACATTGGTCACCATGACCATGTTGAAGATGATGCAACCCTTCCTCAGCTCGAGCACCAACAGGTATCATCGCCTGTGCTAACACACAGCGAACTCATCAGCATTGGTCGTCCTCTGACGCCAATTGCTCAGGATGCTTCATGGGCTGATCGTCCACAAGAGGAAGAAGACTTTGAGGCCCAGCCAACACCAACTCCACAGGCGTCGCCTGCGTTGCGCAGGCTTCGCAAAGGACCAAGGCCTCCAGTCTTTGCGTCTGAAGCTGAAGCTGCTGAAGACATTCCGGCTGCATTAGCCGATGAAGAAGAAGCCCCACAAGCTGCTACTCCCCTGTCCCACCAAGAAGCGGTTCTCGACGAGAACGTGACTGTGACCGACCCTCAAGCTCGTCAAGTGGAGGTTGAAAATCTTGAGGCTGCCACCACCACCACCAATGAAGCCACTAACGATGTCATGGCTGAAGCTAATGTGGAGCCTTCACCAACCCAAGCACCAGAAGTCAGCGAAGCCACTGATCCTACTGCTTCTGTTCATGCGCCTACTGCCGGTCCTTAGTTCGACTATCATGTTGAGCACATGCCTCAGGTACAGAAGCCAATCCCAAGATTGCTCAGGTTCCCAGGTCCTGCATCAGCACCTGGATCCTTCAATATCAATGGATTCAGAGCAGACAACACATTCTTCAATAGCTCCAGGAACCCCTACTCAAGGGAAAGAATATCATCTGATTGGTTCTGGAGCTATCCGCAGCGAAGCTATTACTCCTGCATTCTTTACAATCAAGGTCGCATCTTCCCACACAAGCGTCTTGACATTGAAGCAATAGCTGGTCTGCCCTGTCTGGAAGAAGCTCTGGATTGCTTCAAGGAGGTTGGATTGCTGCCGTTCGTCACCGATCAAGAGCATTGGAATGAAGAGTTGCTGCTTCAATTCTATGCCACACTTCACATCCGTGGGTACAACAGAGATCCGAAGACTTGGGTCCTGGAGTGGATGACATGAAATGTTCATCATGAAGCCAAAGCCTTTGACATCATTGAGCTCACTGGTCTACCCACTCCTGGAGATCTCTATGAATCTAGCTGTCAACTTCACAGTGAAGCTGTGGAGAGCATCTTTCAGAAGTCTGAACCTAACATGAGTCAGATGCTCAGTATGATGAATCCATTACCCCAAGATGCTATATATCCCAAAGAGTTCTTTGTTGAAGACCTTGAGTATCTGCCAAGGACTATTTATCACATCATAAGGCAAACTCTCTGGCCCATCAAAGGACACTCTCCACATGCCAAGCTGGAAGGTGCAATGAAGACCTTGGTCTTCTATATTCTTCATGGCAAATGCTTCAATGCACAGGACTTCTTCATTCGCCAACTTGCTGCATTAGGCTCTGATTTGTTTGGCTTGAAGTTCTACGCCCCATGGGTAATGCGGCTGATCAAACTTCACTCCGCTATCTCATATCAGCCATCTGCTCGCAATCATCGGATCTTTCTGCCTGATGTGGATATGTCTATTGAAGCCATCTATCCTGAGCCTGCCAAGGAACCTCTAAGTCTTCAGAATGCAGAGCATCAAAGTTTTTCTCAGAACATTGAGGGAGTTGAAGCAGTCACTCGTGTGTATCCTTTGGCTGGCACTACACGTGCACCGCATCCTGCTCTCACTGAAGCCACTGATAGCACAATTGCCCAACGACCCAAGAAGCGCACTCATGTTCTCAATGACCGAGAGCTTCTTGTGGCTCTTCATCAGAAACAGGATAGGCATCATGACGGGCTGAAGCGTCAAATGCAAAGCCTCTTGGTGGATGTTAATCGCATTCGCAATCTTGCCACCAAGAATGCCTTTGTTGCCCATGAAACCTCTCGACGCACATGGAAAGGGCTGACGCTGATGTGTTCTGAAGATGATCTTCAAGAGGATGGCTTCTCTGAACGCTTCAAGTTTGACTCCACACCTCCTCGAAGGGCAGTGCTGCGACAAACTCCATCTCTTGAAGACTCTGAGTTCTCTTCCTCTGCTGCAACTGTGAATGCCAGAGTGATCGAGGATGAAGACGATGCTACTTCACCGCCACCTCCTTCAGCACGCTTCGACACTGCTCCAAGTTCTTCTGCACCGCCGAACACCACCGACGACCCTGCTGCTTCACCTACTCTTCATGGAACGAGTAGATGCTCTATGTCTTCAAACCTTTTTGGTCCTTACTGACAAAAGGGGGAGAAGCATATGAGTTTGATAGTTTTCAAGCGGGTCCATATGGGCGGGTGCTTTATACTTTTTGCTTCGTGTTTACAACTCTCGTTTGCTTTGATACAGTTGGTTCTTTGAGTTGTAACACTTAAACTCGATGGTCGTCTGCTACTTATTTGCCACCTCGTGATGCGATGATAAATTCCGCATGTGCGATGATAAATTCCGCACTTAGATCATTTTGCAGACATCCATTTTCCATTATGCATGTCAGTATCTTCACATACCTTCACATGCATAGTGGATTGTCATCATAAGTTGAAGAGGATCTCCACAAGCACAACCTGCCATGTGCATTTGCATTCCAAAGGCAAATTACTTATATGCACATCTTCAGGGGGAGCCCTTACAACTTATGAAGACAATTCCTTATCCTTTACAATTTCACATATTATATTCCCCATTGAAAACTTCAACTAGTTTGTCATCAATCACCAAAAAGGGGGAGATTGTAAGTGCATCTAGTGCCACCCCTAGTTGGTTTTGGAGTATTGACGACAAACCTAGTTGAGGGAGTAATGTGTTTGTGAGAATTGTAGGATAACACAGGTAGAAGTCCCTCATTGATTCGGTTTTCCTACCAAAGATGACCCCTAAAAATGTATGAAGACATTGATGTCAAAGGTGGTATATGAAGATATTCACATTGAAGACTATGACAAGAGAAGACATCTCATGAAGCCTATGGAGCTCGAAGACTTAGATCTTTGGTAGTTCTTTTTATTCTTTGTTGAGTCATAGGAACCACCGTACTGTTAAGTGGGGTCCAAGAGAACCAGTCAGAATGACTGAAGTGATGCTTAACCAAAACCTATGTCTTCGAGTGAAGACTATGAGAGCGAATCTTGTCCAGAGTCGGACAAGTCAGCTTTGCTTGTAGCCCAAGTAAAGTTGCCGTGTGAGTTTGAAATCTGATCGTTGGAACACGTGTCAGTTCCTTAGTAACCTAGGGTCATTTCGGACAAATCAGGTCGGGTTGCCTAGTGGGTATAAATAGCCCACCCCCTACAACCATAAACGGTTGGCTGCTCAAAGTTAGAGTACGGCTTTTGTCGTTTGAGAGCAACCCACCTCGAAGCCTTTGAGAGAGAATTCCATTCGAGGATAAAGCCCTAACCACCCAGAGCCAAAGAGAATTAGGCATCACTTAAGTCTTCTTGTCTGTGTGATCTGAAGACTTATTACACTTGAGGACTGTGAATCCTCCAGCTGGTTAGGCGTCGCATTCTGAGCATCCAAGAGACATTGTGGATCGCCGGTGAACGAAGTCTATGAAGGTTTGGGAGTCTACCTTGAAGACTTGCCAGAGTGATTGGGCGAGGTCTGTGTGACCTTAGCTCAAGGGGAATACGGTGAGGACTGGGTGTCCTGAGCTGCGTGTTCAGGACTAGGTGTCCGAGACTATGTGTCCTCAGGTTTAAATACCTAGCCGCCCTAACCAGACGGACAGTTGTCACAGCAACTGGACCTGGTCCAACAAATCATTGTCTTCAACGAGTCACTAGTTTCATCCTTCCCTTCCCTTTACTTACTATTGGTCCTTGTGAAGTCATTGTATGATTGCACTATCTTTTGTCTTCACTGAGTGATTACGTGTTCTATTTGGCTTCAGAATATCTTCCTACCTGATCCTTACTACCTAGATGCTATTAGTCACTGTGCTTTCACTTCATTGAAGACTTGACTATGGTTTGCCTAGTGTACTCTACCTTCCGCTGCATGGTAATAGGTCTATTTATGTTGTTTGTCTTCGAAACTTCCACGTTTTGAAGACTTCCATAAAAATCGCCTATTCACCCCCTCTAGTCGATATAACACACTTTCAGAGACGTATCACTCATTACAACAACGAGACGGGGTGTGGCTACAATGCAGCCTGCTACCCCTGAATCCAGGGCAGAGCATGGCCATAGTGTTGCGTACTGGGCGGACATCCCCCGCCCGGCGCGGCACTGTTGCCACGCAGCCCGTGACATCACCTATGGCCTAGGGTGCGGCGCCCCCACGACGGGCTGTCGGTACGGCCTACAGGCGGCGAGCCCTACATGTCCGAGAGAAGCTAGAAGGCGGTAGGCCCTAACCAGTCGGCCCGGGGGAGGCCGACTCCTGGCAGGTGGCCCTCTCCTTTCCTCAAAGTCTGTGCACCATTAACGAGAAGAGACGGGGAATGGCTACAGTAAACGCCCACCAGGCGGCGGTACTATAGCCATGCTCCCCCCCGACAAAGCACACATCATCAGTGGTACTGCCACAATGCTAAGCAGCCGACAGGACCCGCAAGCGGTGGGCACGGCCGGTCGTCCAAGTACGAGACAGCCGGCGGGACCCACCAGGCGGCGGGCCCCAGCTGTTGGCGGAGAATCCGGCCTCTAGGAACACTAACGGCTGGGTCCTACGCCCAGCCAGATTACCATTGTACCCCTAGGGGGTAGGCCTATATAAACACCCCAGGGCACCCATGCAAAGGGTTCAGCTTCTTAGATTACACACACACATAGAGGGAGGAGTAGAGCTAGCCTTGCCCTTCTTCCTCCTCTAGCAAAATAGCTCAAGGAGCAAGCTTGTAGCTACTTGTTGAGATAGTGATCATGCGGAGACCCCGTAGAGCAGGACTAGGGGTGTTATCTCCTAGGAGATCCGCAAACCTGGGTAAGATGCGTCGATGTACCTATCTACGCCTTATCCCGTTTCCAGGCACCGGCGATGTATTACTCTCCCCCATCATGATAAGCCATCCTTTGGCATATGTTGCACGACACCCCCGATATTTGGCGCCCACCGTGGGCTAGGTGCACCATCGTCCGGAGATCTGTTCTGGACGGGAACCCTTTTCCTCCCTAGCGAGCGCAGCCAGCCCAGCATGCCCGATGGCGTTTGCGCCAACGCGCTACATGGAGCAGAAGTCACTTGCGCAGCAGCCTGCCTCGCTGATCTCATCGGCGAGATCCGCCTCTCCAACGAGCCCGCGCCTGACGCGGGAGCAGCCAGCTCCGAGAGCTGCCTTGTCGACTTCTTCGGCAAGCTCCACATCGCCAACGAGCCAACCACTAACCTAGAGTCAGTTGGCTCCACCGACCCAATTCTTGTCGACTCCGACACGGCATCCCTCGACTCCTTCCCCACCAACGTGGTGGTCATCGACGACCCACTTCCCCGCGCAGAGAGCGGCGGCAGCACAGTCACGGAGGTGCTTGTCATCAGCCACGATGGAGCCTCCGGCGGAGCCACCCGGGACCCATTGTTGGCGGCGATGCGGGACCTATCTACGCCCATCGCGGCAGATGCCAATGCCGAGACGCTAGAAGCCTGCCGCGTCTCGCTCGTCGAGAACACCAAGAAGTTGGCCACCATGAGACGCCTCTCTGAGGCCTACCAACGGAAGATCGACCGCCCAGTCGGCGGCACGCCGGCTGCTGGCGGGCCCAGCCGCATAGGCATGGTCCAGCAATGCGGTGCTGCCATTGCCAACATGTTTGGGGTAGACCGCCCTATCTACGCCACACCCATGGAGAACATACATGCTACCAGGCGATAGTAGACGAGCTGGACCACCTGGAGGGTGACGAGCGCCGTTGCATGACGGAGCACGTTCAGCAACTCATTGACGCAGCCGCTGTGCAGCAAGAGGCCGGCTGCCACGTGGAAGAGCCCGACCAACATGTGGAAAACCTTCCCACTCGCCGAGAGCATGGCGCCACCTCTCAGTCGCCGACAGGCGGTGTCCGCGACCAGAGAGACAGAGAGCCGGCTGCTAGCCGTGGTCGGACGCACATCACCATTGAGCGCGACCAAGACGGCCGCCCACGAGCAGTGGAACCACGGGACGATCATCCGCCTCCTCCCCCTCCTTGCCGGGAGAGGTGTGCCTCCCCGCCACCTGTTGACCACCCGACTCTCGGCGACTGGCTAGGCCGCCATGAAGGAGTCGGAGAAAACGATGACCGCCACCGGATCGACCGTCTGGCGTGATCCCTGGCGCTAGAAGAAGAAGATGCAATGGGCCCACCTTGTTTTGGCCCCCGTATTCACGACGAGCCCTTCCCCAAAGGGTTCTCGCTCCCAAGAGACATGCCCAAGTACAACGGCTCCGTGAAACCGTAGGATTGGCTGGTGGATTACTCTGCGGCCGTCAACATAGAAAACGGAAAAAAGCACGTTGCTATGAAGTACGTTCCGCTCATGCTCTAGGGCACGACCCGGACATGGCTGAACAGCCTGAAGCCCCACAGCATCAACAGCTGGGTAGATTTCACTGAAGTCTTCATCCGCAACTTCACCAGCACCTACAAGCGGCCACCCAAGCCTCGCCAGCTTTCTCTTTGTGTCCAAGGCCCCACTGAGTCCATGCGCAACTACTTGACGCGGTGGGCCGAACCGCACAACTCCTGTGAAGGGGTGCACGAGGTGCAAGCCATTGAGTACTTCACTACCGGGTGTCGAGAGGGCACCTTGCTCAAACACTGACTCCTCTGCAATGAGCCAGCTACACTCGACGAGCTGCTGATTATAGCAGACAAGTACGCCACGGCCGACTCCTCCATGAAGTCGGAGCACCAAGTGGACGCGACCGGAAAGGTGCCTCCTCCGGCTCCCCGGACGCCAGCTGGTGACAACAATCGGCACCAGTAGCAGAACGACAACAAGCGCAAGGCCTCGTAGCCGGCTTCCACCAGCCGGCAGGTGGCAATAGTTGAGGACCAGTAGCTGGAGGGACAACCCGGCCCCAGGCATCAGAAGGGCGAAAAGCCTCCTTGGCTTCCCGCCTTCTCCTATGAGCAAACCCTTGATGCTCCCTGCAAGTTCCACAGTGGCGCGAAGCCATCCAACCACACCGCCTGGAAGTGCCACTAGCTCACTTGAATCTCCAAGGGCGAAGGACTGCTGCTTCCTAAGCCTACTAGCCAGCTGCCGCTTCCTCCCCAGCAGCCGGCGGCCCGTCCAGCAGTCGGTGCTGTCCAAGATGAATACCCTGAGGAGCACGGAGCTTACGTCGTCTTCACCAGTGTGGCTGGTGAACGGCACAGCCGACATCAGCGGCACCGTGAAGGGAACGTTGTTGCCTCAGCTGCCCTAGAGTTCATGCACTGGTCTGAGCAGCCTATCAGCTAGAGTTGTCGGGGGTTTGCTGCGACATATGCCAAAGGATGGCTAATCATGATGGAGGCTAGTAAGACATCGCCAGTGCTAGGAAACGGGATGAGGCGAACACATGCACGCCGACGAATCTTACCCAGGTTCAGGGCTCTCCGTGGAGATAACACCCCTAGTCCTGCTCTACGGGGTCTCCGCATGATCACTCAAGCAACAATGGTGGCTACAAGCTTGCTCCTTGAGCTGTTTTTCTAGAGGGGAAAGGAGAGCAAGTCTAGCCCTAGCTTCCTCTCTCTATATGGGTGTATGGGTGAACAAGAGGCTGAACCCTTTGCATGGGTGCCCTGGGGGGTTTATATAAGCCTACCCCCTAGGGGTACAATGGTAATCCGGATGGGTGTAGGCCCAGGTCGTCAGTGTCTATGGTCGCTGACTTCTCCGCTAGCCGGTGGGGCCCGCCGCCTGGTGCGTCCCGCCGTCTGTCCGGTTCTTGGCCGACAGGCCGTACCCACCGCTTGCGGGCCCTGTCAGCTGCCCGGTACTGTAGCGATGCCGCTAATGATGCGTGCTTTGTCGATGGAGGCGTGGCTATAGTGCCGCCGCCTGGCGGGCGTTCATTGTAGCCGTTCCCTGTCCTATCTGGTTAATGGCGCATCGGTCCCCAAGAGGGGAGGGCCGCCTGGTCATCTGCCAGCTTCTGCTAAGCCGACTGGCCAAGAACGACTGCCTTCCAGTCTTCTCGCTGTCAAACAGGGCCCACCGCCCATGGGTCGTACTGACAGCCCGTCGTGGGGGCACAGCCCCCTCTGACAGGGGTGGCATTAGGGTCAGCGTGACAACAGTGCCACGCCGAACGGAGGAGCCCCGCTTGGTACGGTGCACTGTGGCCTTGCAATGCCCTAGACTAGGGGCGTCGGGGCGTGCGGCAGCCACGCCCCGTCTCGTCGTCTTTGTGAGGGTGCAAACTTTGAGAGCGCTTTGGGCCGCCTGCTGGGAGTCGGCCTCTCCAGAGGCCGCCTTCCAGGAGTTGGCTCATCTTGAGGCCGCCTTCTGAGCCATGCCACCTTCTAGCAGCCGACCGCTTGGAACAGCCGGCGGCGAGAAGGCGGTGCTTTGGTCTTGGATTCTTTGAGAGGCGCAGCCGGCCCCGATGTCTTGAAACGCCATGGGGAGCTAATGAGGCTACCCGTGGCTAGTTACTCCAACAGTAGTGCCCAAAGCTGGTGGGGCGCCACGGCTGAAAGTGGCATGGGGCCGCAGCAGCTTCCTACCATGAGTATTTGGTTGATCTTGCTTCATCCGTCTTTCGGGGCGCCGACTGCCAGGATCAGACACGACCAGGCGGCTGCCTGGTGGTTTTCGAAATGTCGAGGCGGGAACCAAACGGCGCGCAAGCCTAGCCCTAGGCCAGCCACCAGCTATTCGCGCGCCACGTGGAGCCAGCAGGCCAGGGGTCCTGCCAGCCCACGCGCGCGATGTGACGTGGCCGCAGGCCAGGTCCTGCCACTACCGGGCCTCGGCCCGCATGCGGATCTGCTGTGGCCGAGGCGGTCGGTTGGGCTTCTGGAGCGCATTTACCCCGCACTTTTTACTGCACGGTTAGTGCGGGGACGTGGGGTGGTGGGCATAGTTAATCCCATGAACCCCACGCTCCGCCCCCTTGGCTTCGCAACCCGGGGCTACGAATAGGAGGAGGAGGGGTGCGGCACTAGCACGCACGCCCATCCCCCTGCTCCTTCCTCTTCTTCTTCCTTCTATCCGCCGCCACCGCACCCCCGTAGTCTTGCCGGAGTGCCGTCGCGGCTTCTCGTGGCCAAGCCTTTCTCCCCCGTGGCGCTGCTGTTCCGCCGCGGATCCGCTCCTCCTCCACCGTGTTGTGCCTTCATCGAGCCATCGATGTCCATGGCGCATGACAAGGCGAACTCCGGTGCCTGGGATGGCTCCAACGTCTAGCAAGACCCCCTTGACTTCTTGCGCGACACGAGGCGGCTGCCCGGCGCGGGCCAGGTTGAGGCGCGCGTCCCGCCGGTGAAAGAAATCACGCCGGGGCCGAGAGACGGCAAGCGCGTCGTGTTCTGGACGCATTTCCTCCGCGGCTTTGGCTTGCCGATCAGCGGGTTTCTTCGCTCCTTCCTCGAGTTCTACAACCTCCAGCCGCACCACCTCACGCCCAACACGGTGGTGTTGTTGTCGTCCTTCATGGGGATGTGTGAAGGCTACCTCGGCATTCTCCCCAGACTTGAGCTGTGGGGGGGAGTGTTTCTACACCAAGCTTGGTGTCGCTGTCAAGGACGAGACGGCCGAGTGCGGTGCCTTCATCGCGGTGCGGCGCCCAGGAGCTGGCAATCTCTTTCCTCCATCACTCTAATCCATTCTGTCAAGCTGTGGTAGGAATCATACTTCTACGTGAAGAATGCTGACCCAGCAGTGGACTTCCTCAACTTGCCGCCCTACGAAGCTGGCCCGCCGGCTGAACCTCGCTCCAGCTGGACGTACAGGCCGAAGCACCTGTCGACCGCTGGCGCTGCCGCAGTGGCCAGGCTCGAGGAGATGACGAACCTGGAGGGCCTCCAGGCGGCCGACTTGCTGACGGCTTTTGTGACGCGCCGGGTTCTCCCCCTCCAGGGCCGGCCTCACATGATTTGTCAGATGAGTGGTCATCAGGACCCATGTTGGCTGTCCACCCGTGAGATGTCGGTCGCGGAGGTGGCCCACATGGTTAATGAGATCGCGAGCCTCAAGCTCGCGACGGATTGGCGGTTCGGCAAGACGCCATACTCCCGCGCTAATCCGCCTCCTGCCGTAAGTTCCCGATTCTTCTCTCTTTTTTGATCTTTATTTCTTCTGCCGAGTTTTGGCTTGCCGACTGAATAGTCGGATGTGTCACAGCTCCTTCCGACTGAGCAGTTGGCCGACGCCGTGGCGCAAGGCCAGGTCATCCTGCCGGATAGAGTGGTGAGTGACGCGGACGACCCTGATTTGGGGGCGGCCGCCTTGGAAGACGACGCCACGGGTCGTGGCGACGGGGCATGCGGCTCCGGAGGAGGAGGCGACATCGAGGCGTGGTCGATCGACGATGCAGAGGAGGCCGGGCGGCGCCGCCAGCCGGCCGGCAATAGGGCAAGGGCGAGCTCCTCAGCGGCGCCATCCGCACCAGGCGGCGCGCCGAAGCGCCGAGCCAGCATGCAGCTGCAGGGCGGCCGACCGAAGAAGCCCAAGGGATTGGCTGCAGGGACCAAACGAGAGGAGGCTGCCGTGAAGGCCGTCCGATTCCAGAGGGCCACGAAGCAGCCGCCGATGGTGCATGCGTGAGTGATTGCTCCTCTTCATGTTTTCTCTCGTTTTTTGCAAACTTCTACTGAATTTTCTTCAACTCGCGCTAATCAGGGCACCGCTCTCTCTTGAGTGATCGACCTCCGCTTCCATCATCGGAGGGCCGGAGGGCTCTGCCAACACACACCACGTGCACCCACGCGCCGAGCTCCAGGCGGCAACGGAGCGGAACGCGCGGGAAGCGCACGAGGAGAAGGAGAGGGCGGACCGGGCGGAGGCGGACGCTGCCAGGGTAGCGTAAGAGGAGGCCGACACGGTGGCCAGGGCCCTGGCCGACGCCTCAGCAAAGGCCCAAGCGGAGGAGGTGGCCAAGACCCAGGCGGACGCGTCCGTCGGTGCGCAAGTGGGGGCGGCCACGGATGGCCAGGCCCCACTACTGATCATTCCGCATCGCTCCATGCCGCCAACGATGGAGATCTCGTTGCGACTGGAGGGGCCAACATCGACTAGCCGGTCATGGAGAGAGTGTTGGAAATATGCCCTAGAGGCAATAATAAAATGGTTATTATTGTATTTCCTTGTTCATGATAATTGTCTATTGTTCATGCTATAATTGTATTAACTAGAAACCGTGATACATGTGTGAATACATAGACCACAACATGTCCCTAGTAAGCCTCTAGTTGACTAGCTCGTTGATCAATAGATGGTTATGGTTTCCTGACCATGGACATTGGATGTCGTTGATAACGGGATCACATCATTAGGAGAATGATGTGATGGACAAGACCCAATCCTATGCATAGCACAGGATCGTATAGTTCATCTGCTAAAGCTTTTCTAATGTCAAGTATCATTTCCTTAGACCATGAGATTGTGCAACTCCCGGATACCGTAGGAATGCTTTGGGTGTGCCAAACGTCAGAACGTAACTGGGTGGCTATAAAGGCACACTACGGGTATCTCCGAAAGTGTCTGTTGAGTTGGCACGAGTCGAGACTGGGATTTGTCACTCCATGTGACGGAGAGGTATCTCTGGGCCCACTCGATAATGCATCATCATAATGAGCTCAATGTGACTAATGAGTTAGCCACGGGATCATGCGTTACGGAACGAGTAAAGAGACTTGCGGTAACGAGATTGAACAAGGTATGGGGATACCGACGATCGAATCCCGGGCAAGTAACATACCGATAGACAAAGGGAATTGTATACGGGATTGATTGAATCCCCGACATCATGGTTCATCCGATGAGATCATCGTGGAACATGTGGGAGCCAATATGGGTATCCAGATCCCGCTATTGGTTATTGGCCAGAGAGATGTCTCGGTCATGTCTGCATGGTTCCCGAACCCGTAGGGTCTACACACTTAAGGTTCGGTGATGCTAGAGTTGTTATGGGAAATAGTATGTGGTTATCGAAGGTTGTTCGGAGTCCCGGATGAGATCCCGTACGCGACAAGGAGTTCCGGAATGGTCCGGAGGTGAAGATCGATATATTGGACGAAGGATATTGGAGTCCGGAATTGTTCCGGGGGTACCGGGTGACGACCAGCGTGTCCGAAAGGGGTTTCAGAGGCCCCGGCAAGCGTTGGGGGCCTTATGGGCCAAGGGGAGGGGGCACATGTAACATCCCAAATTTTCAATTTGGAATGTTATACACTAGATCATCATTGCATATCATAATTATTGCATTTTGGTTGATCCTAGAAATTTCACGCAACTCAAGGACCCTCGGAGAGAGTTGGGAATTTCGTTATTTTCATATTTGAGTTGTCTCAAAATTTGAAAATAGGATCATTTGATTTTATTTATTTTATCTTCAATTATTTCTATTACAAAAATTATGAGAGAGGGAATAAAATGACTTTCCCAAAATAAAGAAATATTGAGGATTTAATAACAAAATCAAATAACATTTTATTGGGTTTTATTTGCTATTTTATTTGAATTTAGGAAAAAATGTGCGTTTTCCAAAATTGCATTTAGGCCCCAAATAAATGTTCATCCTGTGCGGCTTGATTTTAGAAGCCGGGTAAAATTTATTTCGGGAATTTTGGAGTCCGTTTAGTAGTCCTTTTGTTTTTTTTCTGAGCGTAACTATTTATATAAAAAAACACGCAACCGACCTACAGGCCGTGTCCGACCCGGACACTAAGGCCCGTCCGGCTTTAAAAGCCGGGGAGGCCCGGCCGGAAGCCCCCCAAACCCTAGCCCCGCGCCGCCCTAGCCCCGTGCTGCTGCCGCCTTCGCCACC